>NC_084963.1:0-95000 GCF_949316205.1 Platichthys flesus
GTTTTTATTTATTTTTTTATTTTTTTATTGCTTTATAGTAAATTAACAAGCTCAAATACAGAACACATTGTTTATGGATAAGTTAGAACAAGAACAGTTTAAAATCGTAAAGTCACAAAGTTCATTTTGTTACTTTTTTAATTTTTATAAAAAATATAAAATATATATATATAAAAAAAATTATAAACAGAAGAAAATATATAAACAAGTTTAAAAATCCATAGATACACGGTATCAGGATGATTCACAGCCACAAGAAGTGAAGCTCACATTAGAATCAACAGGGGGGAGGAGTCTGAGGGCCAGCCTATATATAGAGGAGCCCTCCGTCTCCTCACTGTTGCTCTGATCTTCGTAGGGGAAAGACCTCACTGCTCAGAACTGGTAGCCATTTCATCCCATCATACGTGCCTTTTTGACCTGAAGAAGACCCAAGAGGGTCGAAACGTCGTCAGGTGGCACGTTAACACGAGTGACTCGGTCACGTGTTTTTCATTTTTGATTTTTATTTTCACTTTTTTTATTTTTTGAAGTTTTTGATTTTATTTCATAAATTGGACATTTTATATACAAAATTTATTATATATATCTCCTTAATAAATAGAAAACAACTACAACTATATAAAAAATTATAATTCATTATATATAAATAACAAAGGCGACACAGACTTATATTACAAATTCACACAACACAAACATGACCTATTATGACCAAACTGACAGAGGTTGGACGACGGTGGTATATGGGAAACGACAAGGTCGTCCCTACCATCGCAATAGGGACCAGGTAGCCCCCTGGAGGAAGGACAGCGCACCTTCCGCCACCTTTAAAAGGAGGCGGATCAATTTCCCCTATCCTAACCCTAACCCTAACCCTAACCCTAACCCTAACCCTAACCCTAACCCTAACCCTAACCCTAACCCTAACCCTAACCCTAACCCTAACCCTAACCCTAACCCTAACCCTAACCCTAACCCTAACCCTAACCCTAACCCTAACCCTAACCCTAACCCTAACCCTAACCCTAACCCTAACCCTAACCCTAACCCTAACCCTAACCCTAACCCTAACCCTAACCCTAACCCTAACCCTAACCCTAACCCTAACCCTAACCCTAACCCTAACCCTAACCCTAACCCTAACCCTAACCCTAACCCTAACCCTAACCCTAACCCTAACCCTAACCCTAACCCTAACCCTAACCCTAACCCTAACCCTAACCCTAACCCTAACCCTAACCCTAGCCCCTTCCGCAATGCATGATGGGAGCACTTCCTGAAAGGAGAGAGAACAAAGAAAAGAACTTAGCTACCTAGCGCTTAGCTTCATAGCATTTAGCTCTTTTTCCAAAACCGACAGAAGGATGACCCCGGCTGACCCCAGAGCGGTGTGTGAGTATTACCCAGCTGTCCTATTAAAGTTGAACAACTGAAGAGACTTTAACCTTAAAGGATGTTAACTCCTGAGTCTCCAATAGGACTGAAACTCAATGCCAGAGCCCTTTGAGTTTAACCAAGTTGTCCTATCAAAGTCGAACCACTGTAGAGGCTTAAACCTTTAAGGATGTTAACTCCTGAGTCTCTACCAGGACTGGAGCTCAAGGCCAGAGCACGGTGAGTTTCACAAAGCTGAGTTTTACCACACTGTCCTTTCAAAGTCGTGACGAGCCAGAGACCTAAACCTTAATCCGAATTAAAACCTTAACCAATACCTTAACTCTAACCCTAACCATTAAACCCGATGCCTAAACCTAAGGCTTGAAGCCGAGGCCTAAACCTAACCCTAAACCTTAAAAACGTAACCTTAACCTTAGCCTTAACCTTAACCCTAAACCTAACCATTTAAATCTATTGCCTAAACTTAACCAGTTGATCCTAATAAAACCGTGAATCCTTTTTAAAATTACCTTACAATTAGATTACTATAAACTTAGTTGGACACACCCTGGGGTCCGATCAACCCTGGCGGGGCCTTCCTTGGGAGAGGGTGTCTGGTGGTAATGGCCGAAACATCCAATGACCCTGAGGTCCACTACTGATGATGTGTTTCATAAAACTAGGAAATCAAAATAGTGCCTATAGATAAAAATAGCCCAACCAACTCCGTTAAAATTCAACAACCTTCAAATCAAGGTTAAAAAAACAATTCGGCAAAAGGGGATATGTGAGACTGTGAGAGTGCTGACAACGTGCGTCGGCCAGTGCATTGCCTTTGGCTCCCCAGACCAAACTGCCCAGTCGTCGGACGAAGCGGGGGGAGTCATCGAGATAGATCTTCTAAACCTAACCCAGCCCGTGCCATCGGAAGAGCTGCCTCTCTTTGAAAAACGATTTGCATATCCCTACCAAATTTATTCAGATCGGTGCTCTGCCTTAAGAAAAGAACAAGCCTGAAAAAGGATGAGAAATAAGTCTCTGGAAAATAATACACTAAGAAGAACCTCGATATACTCAAGTATAGAAAGCAAATTTGAATCCCTCTTCTCCCCTCTTTCTCTCACTTCAGTAAGTGAGAGAGTAAAGGGGGAGACAGAGTGTCAGCCCGAACAGGCAGGAGGGAGCTCTTGCCCGAACAGGCGTCTCCCTCTAACTCTGTCTCCCTCACTTGTTAAATCACAGAAAAGAGAGATTAAAAATAGATTAGAGAGAAATAAGTCTCTGGAAAATAATACACTAAGAAGAACCTCGATATACTCAAGTATTTGAAAGCAAATTTTAATCCCTCTTCTCCCCTCTTTCTCTCACTTCAGTAAGTGAGAGAGTAAAGGGGGAGACAGAGTGTCAGCCCGAACAGGCGGGAGGGAGCTCTTGCCCGAACAGGCTTCTCCCTCTAACTCTGTCTCCCTCACTTGTTAAATCACAGAAAAGAGAGATTAAAAATAGATTAGATCCAAGATTTTACAATTTTAATATTATTAAATGAATTAATTATATATAAATTGTTTTAAATTAATTTATTATATATCTATATATTAGTTGAATGATTAATTAAGAATTATATTACTTTTTCAGACAAATAAAACCCATAATTATTCAATTTTAAACAGATAGGATGGAATTCTCAGACGCCATTTTAGAAAATGGCCACGCCCCTTCCGCAATGCATGATGGGAGCACTTCCTGAAAGGAGAGAGAACAAAGAAAAGAACTTAGCTACCTAGCGCTTAGCTTCATAGCATTTAGCTCTTTTTCCAAAACCGACAGAAGGATGACCCCGGCTGACCCCAGAGCGGTGTGTGAGTATTACCCAGCTGTCCTATTAAAGTTGAACAACTGAAGAGACTTTAACCTTAAAGGATGTTAACTCCTGAGTCTCCAATAGGACTGAAACTCAATGCCAGAGCCCTTTGAGTTTAACCAAGTTGTCCTATCAAAGTCGAACCACTGTAGAGGCTTAAACCTTTAAGGATGTTAACTCCTGAGTCTCTACCAGGACTGGAGCTCAAGGCCAGAGCACGGTGAGTTTCACAAAGCTGAGTTTTACCACACTGTCCTTTCAAAGTCGTGACGAGCCAGAGACCTAAACCTTAATCCGAATTAAAACCTTAACCAATACCTTAACTCTAACCCTAACCATTAAACCCGATGCCTAAACCTAAGGCTTGAAGCCGAGGCCTAAACCTAACCCTAAACCTTAAAAACGTAACCTTAACCTTAGCCTTAACCTTAACCCTAAACCTAACCATTTAAATCTATTGCCTAAACTTAACCAGTTGATCCTAATAAAACCGTGAATCCTTTTTAAAATTACCTTACAATTAGATTACTATAAACTTAGTTGGACACACCCTGGGGTCCGATCAACCCTGGCGGGGCCTTCCTTGGGAGAGGGTGTCTGGTGGTAATGGCCGAAACATCCAATGACCCTGAGGTCCACTACTGATGATGTGTTTCATAAAACTAGGAAATCAAAATAGTGCCTATAGATAAAAATAGCCCAACCAACTCCGTTAAAATTCAACAACCTTCAAATCAAGGTTAAAAAAACAATTCGGCAAAAGGGGATATGTGAGACTGTGAGAGTGCTGACAACGTGCGTCGGCCAGTGCATTGCCTTTGGCTCCCCAGACCAAACTGCCCAGTCGTCGGACGAAGCGGGGGGAGTCATCGAGATAGATCTTCTAAACCTAACCCTAACCCTAACCCTAACCCTAACCCTAACCCTAACCCTAACCCTAACCCTAACCCTAACCCTAACCCTAACCCTAACCCTAACCCTAACCCTAACCCTAACCCTAACCCTAACCCTAACCCTAACCCTAACCCTAACCCTAACCCTAACCCTAACCCTAACCCTAACCCAATCCTGTGCTTGTCATGACTCCTAGTCAGAAACCCCTATCCCTAATCAGGGATCCTCTACCCTAACCCTAACCACAAGACCCCTTGCCTGAACCTAACCTTTAACCCTAAGCAGGGCATTTTTAAGCTGTATTAACTTCACCCAAAATGCTTTGTTGTTGAGACTAAACGAAGACTCCACACAAGAATGGTTTGAAAATCTTTAATTGGGAAGTAAAAGGAGGAAAAATACCCTAAAAATACCCCACCCAACTTAGTGTAGTATGGTTATATAGGTGATTCAAAAGAAATCCCAAATACATATAACTGGAGCTATTAATCTGGCCACACAACAAAAGCATAAGGATTGATTGTGAAAAAGCTAAAACTGTGATGCCAAGGAACTGGGAAATTCAGAAATGGGAAATTCTGCAAAGGGGAGGAGCTAGATGGGATTTATAAACGGGTGCGATGCCCTCTCCGGTCTCAGACTGACATGACGATCCACCGGAGAAGGAGCTAAACAACAAGCTCTCACAGAGACCCACCCTGGGGATGACTTACAGACTGAATCCAAATTGACTGACTTACCTGCCCTTGCCTGAAGAAGGAACAAAAGATTCCGAAACGTCGCGACAGGGCCAGACTATAAAAAAGCTAAATTTGACTTACCTGATACTTACCTGACCAAGCAACGAACCCTCCCTCGGACGAGAGGAGAGACCTAAGCCTCAATTTTGTATATTTGTATATAGTTCGTTGTTTTTTGAGAGTCCACGAATGTGTAATAACACCGTTTATAAGCCTATGTATTAGTTTGAGAGCACAGGACCTGTGACAAATGGGGACCAGGGAGCCCCCTGGAGTGAAGGACCGTGCACTCCCCACCACCTTTTTGAAGGAGGTGGGTTCATTTTCCCCTCACCTAACCCGCCAGTGCCTCCTCCAGGTTCTCGTTTCCTGGTCCTCAGTCCAGCAATCCTGTGCTTGTCATGACTCCTAGTCAGAAACCCCTATCCCTAATCAGGGATCCTCTACCCTAACCCTAACCACAAGACCCCTTGCCTGAACCTAACCTTTAACCCTAAGCAGGGCATTTTTAAGCTGTATTAACTTCACCCAAAATGCTTTGTTGTTGAGACTAAACGAAGACTCCACACAAGAATGGTTTGAAAATCTTTAATTGGGAAGTAAAAGGAGGAAAAATACCCTAAAAATACCCCACCCAACTTAGTGTAGTATGGTTATATAGGTGATTCAAAAGAAATCCCAAATACATATAACTGGAGCTATTAATCTGGCCACACAACAAAAGCATAAGGATTGATTGTGAAAAAGCTAAAACTGTGATGCCAAGGAACTGGGAAATTCAGAAATGGGAAATTCTGCAAAGGGGAGGAGCTAGATGGGATTTATAAACGGGTGCGATGCCCTCTCCGGTCTCAGACTGACATGACGATCCACCGGAGAAGGAGCTAAACAACAAGCTCTCACAGAGACCCACCCTGGGGATGACTTACAGACTGAATCCAAATTGACTGACTTACCTGCCCTTGCCTGAAGAAGGAACAAAAGATTCCGAAACGTCGCGACAGGGCCAGACTATAAAAAAGCTAAATTTGACTTACCTGATACTTACCTGACCAAGCAACGAACCCTCCCTCGGACGAGAGGAGAGACCTAAGCCTCAATTTTGTATATTTGTATATAGTTCGTTGTTTTTTGAGAGTCCACGAATGTGTAATAACACCGTTTATAAGCCTATGTATTAGTTTGAGAGCACAGGACCTGTGACAAATGGGGACCAGGGAGCCCCCTGGAGTGAAGGACCGTGCACTCCCCACCACCTTTTTGAAGGAGGTGGGTTCATTTTCCCCTCACCTAACCCGCCAGTGCCTCCTCCAGGTTCTCGTTTCCTGGTCCTCAGTCCAGCAATCCTGTGCTTGTCATGACTCCTAGTCAGAAACCCCTATCCCTAATCAGGGATCCTCTACCCTAACCCTAACCACAAGACCCCTTGCCTGAACCTAACCTTTAACCCTAAGCAGGGCATTTTTAAGCTGTATTAACTTCACCCAAAATGCTTTGTTGTTGAGACTAAACGAAGACTCCACACAAGAATGGTTTGAAAATCTTTAATTGGGAAGTAAAAGGAGGAAAAATACCCTAAAAATACCCCACCCAACTTAGTGTAGTATGGTTATATAGGTGATTCAAAAGAAATCCCAAATACATATAACTGGAGCTATTAATCTGGCCACACAACAAAAGCATAAGGATTGATTGTGAAAAAGCTAAAACTGTGATGCCAAGGAACTGGGAAATTCAGAAATGGGAAATTCTGCAAAGGGGAGGAGCTAGATGGGATTTATAAACGGGTGCGATGCCCTCTCCGGTCTCAGACTGACATGACGATCCACCGGAGAAGGAGCTAAACAACAAGCTCTCACAGAGACCCACCCTGGGGATGACTTACAGACTGAATCCAAATTGACTGACTTACCTGCCCTTGCCTGAAGAAGGAACAAAAGATTCCGAAACGTCGCGACAGGGCCAGACTATAAAAAAGCTAAATTTGACTTACCTGATACTTACCTGACCAAGCAACGAACCCTCCCTCGGACGAGAGGAGAGACCTAAGCCTCAATTTTGTATATTTGTATATAGTTCGTTGTTTTTTGAGAGTCCACGAATGTGTAATAACACCGTTTATAAGCCTATGTATTAGTTTGAGAGCACAGGACCTGTGACAAATGGGGACCAGGGAGCCCCCTGGAGTGAAGGACCGTGCACTCCCCACCACCTTTTTGAAGGAGGTGGGTTCATTTTCCCCTCACCTAACCCGCCAGTGCCTCCTCCAGGTTCTCGTTTCCTGGTCCTCAGTCCAGCAATCCTGTGCTTGTCATGACTCCTAGTCAGAAACCCCTATCCCTAATCAGGGATCCTCTACCCTAACCCTAACCACAAGACCCCTTGCCTGAACCTAACCTTTAACCCTAAGCAGGGCATTTTTAAGCTGTATTAACTTCACCCAAAATGCTTTGTTGTTGAGACTAAACGAAGACTCCACACAAGAATGGTTTGAAAATCTTTAATTGGGAAGTAAAAGGAGGAAAAATACCCTAAAAATACCCCACCCAACTTAGTGTAGTATGGTTATATAGGTGATTCAAAAGAAATCCCAAATACATATAACTGGAGCTATTAATCTGGCCACACAACAAAAGCATAAGGATTGATTGTGAAAAAGCTAAAACTGTGATGCCAAGGAACTGGGAAATTCAGAAATGGGAAATTCTGCAAAGGGGAGGAGCTAGATGGGATTTATAAACGGGTGCGATGCCCTCTCCGGTCTCAGACTGACATGACGATCCACCGGAGAAGGAGCTAAACAACAAGCTCTCACAGAGACCCACCCTGGGGATGACTTACAGACTGAATCCAAATTGACTGACTTACCTGCCCTTGCCTGAAGAAGGAACAAAAGATTCCGAAACGTCGCGACAGGGCCAGACTATAAAAAAGCTAAATTTGACTTACCTGATACTTACCTGACCAAGCAACGAACCCTCCCTCGGACGAGAGGAGAGACCTAAGCCTCAATTTTGTATATTTGTATATAGTTCGTTGTTTTTTGAGAGTCCACGAATGTGTAATAACACCGTTTATAAGCCTATGTATTAGTTTGAGAGCACAGGACCTGTGACAAATGGGGACCAGGGAGCCCCCTGGAGTGAAGGACCGTGCACTCCCCACCACCTTTTTGAAGGAGGTGGGTTCATTTTCCCCTCACCTAACCCTAACCCTAACCCTAACCCTAACCCTAACCCTAACCCTAACCCTAACCCTAACCCTAACCCTAACCCTAAACCCCAACCCTAACCCAAACCTAACCCTAACCCTAACCCTAACCCTAACCCTAACCCTAACCCTAACCCTAACCCTACCCCTACCCCTAACCCTACCCCTAACCCTAACCCTAACCCTAACCCTAACCCTAACCCTAACCCTAACCCTAACCCTCTAACCCTAACCCTAACCCTAACCCTAACCCTAACCCTAACCCTAACCCTAACCCTAACCCTAACCCTAACCCTCTAACCCTAACCCTAACCCTAACCCTAACCCTAACCCTAACCCTAACCCTAACCCTAACCCTAACCCTAACCCATACGCTAATATTTACCTGAGCGAGTGGGAGCGAGAGGCATTAGCCAAGTGCACCCATAAACCCCTCACCTACCTCAGATTCTTAGATGACATTTTTGGAATATGGCAACACGACATTTCTTTATTTTCTGATTTCATTGACACATTGAATAGCCACCACCCGTCCATTAAGGTTAAGTACATCATAGATCCATTACAAGTTAATTTTTTAGATACAACTGTTTTTTTTGACCGGTCAAATAATTTGTCATACTCAAAACTACTTACCAAGGTTTACTTTAAAACAACAGACACACACGCCCTTCTTCATAAAACTAGCTACCATCCGAAACATACATTTAAAGGCATTATTAAATCACAAATCATCCGTTTTTATAGAATATCATCCCGTGTAATAGACCTGCATTCTTCCATTTCCATCCTGTTTTTTAGTCTCAGATCTAGGGGCTATTCTAAACGCTTCCTCCGCCAAATCAAGACCAGCACTTTGGCGTCTCTCGCTCCTACTCGTTCCATTCCCCGTATTGCTCCACCCCAGGTCCCGGTACCATTCATATCTACCTTCTCACACAAAATCAAAGGACTACATAACATCATCAAACAGAACTTCATCCATACTCAAACCCTACAGCCGGCTTTCAAAAATCACATCACCATATCAGCGTACAGGAAAAACAAAAACCTCCACAGTTTACTAATACGGTCTAAATATTCAGATAACAAACCACCAACACAAACCCAATACCACACACACTATAAGAACAGAAAATTTATCTCAAACCTTCACAGCAATACAGCATTTCCCACATTAGGCACATTTACACTCCACACCACCAACGTCATTTACATCATTACATGCACCACCTGCAATAAACATTATATCGGCGAAACAAAACATTCCATACTCACCCGACTAAAACAACACATATATAACATTGGGGAAGGCAAGTTGACCACCCCCCTCATTAACCACTTTCAGCTCCACTCCGTCAATAACCTCATAATTTCCGGTCTGGAATCTGAAGACCATTGGACCATTGGGCAGAGAAAGAGGGCCGAAAAATTATGGATTTTTAAGTTAGGCACAATCACGCCAGCAGGCCTCAACGATAACTAATCATACTCATAGGACACCCACCCGACAATCCGTTCAAAGTTCTCGCTCATGTAGTCTTCCTTCTCAGCTCCCCCGTTCGTTTTTCCCCCCCCCCTTTTTGGTTTTTCTCCCCTCTATGGCTACCCATGCTGCCTGGGTCCACTCAGGCCCCCCAAGGCACCACTTTAACACACATGCCTCGGGGGGAATCGATCAAGGGTTCTTTGGACCAGGGGCGTCATCTCTGCCACTACGCTACTATTCATTTTACATTTTTGGTTTCATAAATCCCCATTTTCTATTCTATTCACTAATATATGATATTACAGTATTAAATAAAATCACTTTCATAGTTAAAATTAATCCCTAACCGCGTCCACCTAGTCTTTTATTTTACTTTTATTTATTTGTCCTTCCATAAATTATTCAGACAGAATGACGCCCATTATTACTCCAACCCAGGCAGCAACTTTATTTACCCTTTCTCTGTCCCGTGGTCCTTGCAGACGTGCTCTGCCTGGGGATCATACCCTGGTCCCCCGTTAGAGGGAGCGGAGCTCTTCCAACCTTGTCACCACTACTCAACAGATCAATAGGCCAGTGCAAACAAATCATAATCATGAACCCTGAATCCAAACCCAAACCCAACCCTAACCCAGCCCGTGCCATTGATCTGGACACACAATCCGTTTTAAAACTACTTAAAAATAAATGTAAGAACTACTGTACATACAAAAACCTAAAGAATAATCCCCCAACCAGTCTAAATACAGGGGTCTGGGCATTTTTTAGCTCTAATGGGGGAGTTTTTAGGGGGGTTGAACCCGGGTCCTCCACATGAGAGACCGGGAGCTATCCTGGTAGGCCACAGATGGTCTTAAACATTCAACCAGAATACAGAGTTTTCTCTCTAAAACCGTCCAGCCACCGCCCCCTAAGGGAACCAATCGACAGGGACAACAACTTTCCCTCCAAAATTCAAAAATACTGGAGGGAAACCCTACAAAATGGCCGACCCTCCTAGCCCTATCACATCAGATCCACCCACACATACATTTACTGATTGGTGGCTTGAGCCTTGGGGGAGGGGCACACTTCCCTTCCTCCAACACTTTATAACCACCCGAGCTGTTAGTCCTATTACACAATCCTCTGAAGAAGCAGAATCCCTGCGAAACGTCAGGATTTTAACACTACTTAACGGTACGTCAGCTTCGACTTTTTGATCTTTTAAAAACTCTGGTTTTAAGCAACCTTGCTTTTAAACTATTTTAAATTTGTTTGTAATTATTAAAGTTAGTATTTTTGGATTGTCCTGGGGGGCTGCTACTATAGGCCTGGTTAAGTCTTAAAACATTTGACTCCTTTGTTTTTTTAAAAAAACTCTGGTTTTAAAGCAGCCTGGCTCTAAACCAGTGGGAGCCTTGTTTTTTCAAACTGAGGCTACAAATGTTTGTGGAAAACATCTGATAGTTATCGGCCTAGGCCTTTCCCCGGGTTTTTTTAAACAGTTGACTCCCTCTCTAAAAACTCTGGTTTTAAAGCAGCCTGGCCTGGACCAGATGGAGTCTTGTTTGTTCTAAAAACTAACAGGCTTAAACACCTGAGGAAACACTACCTAGGCCGTCCTCCTGTTTTCCAACAGTAGACTCTGGCCTCAAACAAACAAAAAGGACGGTTTTTTCCTTTTTTGCACTTAAGATTACAAACCTCTTTTCTTGGGTTCCTCCTCCCGGCCGGGACGAGGACCCACATCAGAGACATATTTTTATATTTTCTTTTTAATCGTTTCTGGATATAAAAATTTTTTTAAAAAAAACTAACTATCTGGAAATCTCCCTCTCGCTCTTCTCTGCACTGAGACGTTTTTTTCGGAGTTCCCTTCTGTTATTAGGTGACCCACCTGGCTGCGGGACACCAAAGGCACCTGAAACCACATCCTTCTGGACTACTGCCTTAAAAACGCCACCCCAGCTCCACCTAGGGGGGACCCAGGAACAAGCAGTCAGCAGAGTACTACGGGACCTAGGAGACCTCCACCTACACCACCAGAGAGACCCACGTGGCAACAGGACACCAAGGCACCCAAACCTCACCCTACTGGACCACAGCCCAAACAACAGCCCAGCTCCAGCTAGGCGAGGCCTAGGCACAAGCTATCAAGCTACCACGCCATCTACGGGTCCAGGGAGATCTCCACCTACTAAACATCAGGGTAAGAGCTCCCTCCAGTGATTTTCCAAAATGTCTTTTAACAGAGTGAAGCCCGTACCGTCGAGTGGTTTAGGACACAGACCACAGCTCACACATGCACACACAAACACATCCCCACAACCCCTGATGTCTGTAGGCACGCACTTAGCATCATTATGCAAGCATGGCAAACCACGCAGGATAACAGGCATGGACACAACACCCACATACACTTTACATCAGGCACCAGACCCGGCAACCCGAACGGCGTCAAAACAAATATTCCAGCTAATACAGGCTGTACACCACAAACAGGTAACAGACTATGCAATTTCTAGCAACACTTTCCCACCCGGGATGATGCGCCAAGTAACCAGATTAACAGACTTCATCAAACCGGCTACACCATCAGACACCACACGTCATAAGGTTCGAAACAATACAGACAACTGGATGAGAACTAACATGGTGATACTACAGGAACATTACACAAATACAATACATACCCTCGGTCATACAGCACACAACCCCATAGCCTTTCAAATAGCTTCTGGATGGGCGAGGAAACGTTATGGCCAGAGACTCCGGCCAGATACCATAACAACAACAGAAGGTATTTTGAACAGGCATAGGCAACATAACAACAGCAATAACAATAATAAACCTTCTACCACAACAAAGACCAGGTTGGAGGGCTCCCTCTCCACCATCCCGGAACTATCGGATGAAGACGAATTCCCACCACTACCAGTCAGCAGTAAGTTACCCCCTACAATTCAACCTTATTTAATTCCACAGGCCCGGACACCACTTCTCCCCACCCCCACCCAGTGCCAGACAACACTGGATGGCATACAACCTCAACCCCAACGATTGAGACAGGACCGCCCATATCAGACCAGCAGACAGATGACACTTCCTGTACCCCAAACCAGGCCCCCCCTACAACCGACACTACCTGACCACCCCATACCCAAACCACGACGTAGACTACTGAATGGACTACCGACCCACCCTAACCCTAACCCTTACCCTAACCCTAACCCTAACCCTAACCCTAACCCTAACCCTTACCCTAACCCTTACCCTAACCCTAACCCTAACCCTAACCACTACAAGGGCCCTCGACAAACCCCGAGGGCACCTGTACCTGTACTACCGACTTCCAGACTAACCCCTCCAGACCCAAACACCTCCACCCCTCCCACAGTGAGGGGCAAGAAAGTAGTCTCCTGGGGACCCGAACCGGTCTCCCAGGAGACAGGAGCTATCTTAAAACTATACCCCAAACTCTCCCCTATCGTACCGGCAGTGACTAGACGGAACTCCCTTACCACACGACTACCTCTAAGCTCCAGTACCTCCGACACACCGACTACCATTACAAAACGGACACAACAAATAGAAGCCCAAATCCATCAATTACCGGACACACACAACAATACCCTAGAACTCCAATCCATATCATTAAACACCCAGAATAACTCAAATGTCTCCACAATTAACCATGACACTATTTCCTCTTCCCCTTCTACACCCACAGGTGTTGCTGGTCCCCGGAATGGCGCAAAGGAACAGCGAGGAGCCCCGGTAACCACAACGGGAGGGTCATCAAACATGATGAGCGGGCAATTAAAGGCTAACAATGCCATTGAAACCGTATCTGAGACCTCCCTACCACCACTCCTCCTCGGAAGTCCACCTCCCACCGGTGCCATTCGGGGACCCAGCACACCTTCACTCCCCGACGATAGTCCCGCAGGACCCTCCTCCACCTCCTCCCCATTCAGCTTACCACTATACATTGCCACACCAGGTAATTATCACCCTACATCACACATTGCACGACACACCCGGAAACTCCAGGACTGGTCTTTCAAAGGCCGCAGACCAGTCCTGGTGTTGGGGGATTCAAACATCAACAGAATCCCCCCCCACAAAAACCCAGACTTACAACTTGACAGCTACCCGGGGGCCAACATGTACCACTTTTTAAAGATCTGTGAGAAAACTGTCCCCAACCCCAACACAAAAATAGTGGTCCTCTCCATTGGGATCAATAATAAAGACCAGGACCCCAGGCAGACTTCCTGCAAACAGCTAAAATCCCTTTACAAACAAGCTCAACTTGCCTTCCCTAATGCCGACATATACTTTCCTATCATAAACTTCTCAGACAATCTCAGCAATAAACAACAATACAATTTGAAATATATTAACAACACAATAGCCACCTACTTCCCGTTTTTAGCAGAGATCCCTCATGACACCTTTTTAACAGAAAAGGACAACATCCATTGGAAGCCGGCTACTGCCCAACTCATTTTCGATTATTGGTGTAAACAGTTAAATTTATAGTACCACCCAAACCCAAACCGGGCACAAACGCCACTTCAAACCCTGTGCCCCATACTGACTCTGTAGTCGACTTGGGGTGGAGCTCTACGGCAAATATTCTCAACTTATCCACATTATTTACTCCAACCTTAGATCAGATCCGGTTATTGGAAAGGGGTCTTTCATTCATCCCACGCCCGTTGCAGTTTGACTGGGAGGAATTTCATAGGGACTTACACCAATATAACAGAAGGTTAAAAATCATCAGTCATTTCTATGATAAACCGGACCACATCCAGACACCCTTCATTCACAAGTCTAATTGGGAACCCACCACGGCTCAATCACACATAGCCACAATAAACCTGTTGCAAAAGAACAAACAGGCCCTGCGTTACTACCGGCCCCCAGGGGACGTTGTAGACAACCTCTCGGGGCCGGAACGCAGGGCCTTAGAAGAACTTATCCAAAATCCTAATATCATCATTAAACCGGCGGACAAAGGTTCAAAAATAGTCATCATGGATAGACAGCAATATTTACTGGAGGCAAACAGACAACTCTCAAACACCACACATTATAAACCCATTCTGTCAGACCTACAAGGTCAAACTCAACCACTTCTTCGTAGCATTATACAATCTTTATATGACAATAAAACCATTAACCACAAGCAAAAAATCTACCTGTTTGGCCCCGACCAACCCCGCCCCCGACAGTTCTATCTTTTACCCAAAATCCACAAGGAACCCCCATCATGGACCATTCCCTATGAGGTTCCTCCCGGCAGACCAATAGTCTCAGATTGTAATAGTACATCATACCATATTTCAGAATACATCGAACACTTCCTAGGACCCCTTTCCAATAAACATCCAAGCTACATCAAGGACACTTATCATTTTATAGATACTATCCGGCCCATGGTTGTTCCAAATCAGTCTCATTTCATTTATTTACAATAGACATAGACAGTTTGTACACAAATATCAATACACAAATCGGTATCAAGGCTATCATATCCACTTTCAATAACAACCCCGACAACAATAGACCGGACAATGCAATTATTCAACTTCTTACCATCTGCCTCAACAATAACGACTTTTCATTCAATAACAAACAATTCCTGCAAATCCACGGAACAGCCATGGGCCAACGATAACCCATACGCTAATATTTACCTGAGCGAGTGGGAGCGAGAGGCATTAGCCAAGTGCACCCATAAACCCCTCACCTACCTCAGATTCTTAGATGACATTTTTGGAATATGGCAACACGACATTTCTTTATTTTCTGATTTCATTGACACATTGAATAGCCACCACCCGTCCATTAAGGTTAAGTACATCATAGATCCATTACAAGTTAATTTTTTAGATACAACTGTTTTTTTTGACCGGTCAAATAATTTGTCATACTCAAAACTACTTACCAAGGTTTACTTTAAAACAACAGACACACACGCCCTTCTTCATAAAACTAGCTACCATCCGAAACATACATTTAAAGGCATTATTAAATCACAAATCATCCGTTTTTATAGAATATCATCCCGTGTAATAGACCTGCATTCTTCCATTTCCATCCTGTTTTTTAGTCTCAGATCTAGGGGCTATTCTAAACGCTTCCTCCGCCAAATCAAGACCAGCACTTTGGCGTCTCTCGCTCCTACTCGTTCCATTCCCCGTATTGCTCCACCCCAGGTCCCGGTACCATTCATATCTACCTTCTCACACAAAATCAAAGGACTACATAACATCATCAAACAGAACTTCATCCATACTCAAACCCTACAGCCGGCTTTCAAAAATCACATCACCATATCAGCGTACAGGAAAAACAAAAACCTCCACAGTTTACTAATACGGTCTAAATATTCAGATAACAAACCACCAACACAAACCCAATACCACACACACTATAAGAACAGAAAATTTATCTCAAACCTTCACAGCAATACAGCATTTCCCACATTAGGCACATTTACACTCCACACCACCAACGTCATTTACATCATTACATGCACCACCTGCAATAAACATTATATCGGCGAAACAAAACATTCCATACTCACCCGACTAAAACAACACATATATAACATTGGGGAAGGCAAGTTGACCACCCCCCTCATTAACCACTTTCAGCTCCACTCCGTCAATAACCTCATAATTTCCGGTCTGGAATCTGAAGACCATTGGACCATTGGGCAGAGAAAGAGGGCCGAAAAATTATGGATTTTTAAGTTAGGCACAATCACGCCAGCAGGCCTCAACGATAACTAATCATACTCATAGGACACCCACCCGACAATCCGTTCAAAGTTCTCGCTCATGTAGTCTTCCTTCTCAGCTCCCCCGTTCGTTTTTCCCCCCCCCCTTTTTGGTTTTTCTCCCCTCTATGGCTACCCATGCTGCCTGGGTCCACTCAGGCCCCCCAAGGCACCACTTTAACACACATGCCTCGGGGGGAATCGATCAAGGGTTCTTTGGACCAGGGGCGTCATCTCTGCCACTACGCTACTATTCATTTTACATTTTTGGTTTCATAAATCCCCATTTTCTATTCTATTCACTAATATATGATATTACAGTATTAAATAAAATCACTTTCATAGTTAAAATTAATCCCTAACCGCGTCCACCTAGTCTTTTATTTTACTTTTATTTATTTGTCCTTCCATAAATTATTCAGACAGAATGACGCCCATTATTACTCCAACCCAGGCAGCAACTTTATTTACCCTTTCTCTGTCCCGTGGTCCTTGCAGACGTGCTCTGCCTGGGGATCATACCCTGGTCCCCCGTTAGAGGGAGCGGAGCTCTTCCAACCTTGTCACCACTACTCAACAGATCAATAGGCCAGTGCAAACAAATCATAATCATGAACCCTGAATCCAAACCCAAACCCAACCCTAACCCAGCCCGTGCCATTGATCTGGACACACAATCCGTTTTAAAACTACTTAAAAATAAATGTAAGAACTACTGTACATACAAAAACCTAAAGAATAATCCCCCAACCAGTCTAAATACAGGGGTCTGGGCATTTTTTAGCTCTAATGGGGGAGTTTTTAGGGGGGTTGAACCCGGGTCCTCCACATGAGAGACCGGGAGCTATCCTGGTAGGCCACAGATGGTCTTAAACATTCAACCAGAATACAGAGTTTTCTCTCTAAAACCGTCCAGCCACCGCCCCCTAAGGGAACCAATCGACAGGGACAACAACTTTCCCTCCAAAATTCAAAAATACTGGAGGGAAACCCTACAAAATGGCCGACCCTCCTAGCCCTATCACATCAGATCCACCCACACATACATTTACTGATTGGTGGCTTGAGCCTTGGGGGAGGGGCACACTTCCCTTCCTCCAACACTTTATAACCACCCGAGCTGTTAGTCCTATTACACAATCCTCTGAAGAAGCAGAATCCCTGCGAAACGTCAGGATTTTAACACTACTTAACGGTACGTCAGCTTCGACTTTTTGATCTTTTAAAAACTCTGGTTTTAAGCAACCTTGCTTTTAAACTATTTTAAATTTGTTTGTAATTATTAAAGTTAGTATTTTTGGATTGTCCTGGGGGGCTGCTACTATAGGCCTGGTTAAGTCTTAAAACATTTGACTCCTTTGTTTTTTTAAAAAAACTCTGGTTTTAAAGCAGCCTGGCTCTAAACCAGTGGGAGCCTTGTTTTTTCAAACTGAGGCTACAAATGTTTGTGGAAAACATCTGATAGTTATCGGCCTAGGCCTTTCCCCGGGTTTTTTTAAACAGTTGACTCCCTCTCTAAAAACTCTGGTTTTAAAGCAGCCTGGCCTGGACCAGATGGAGTCTTGTTTGTTCTAAAAACTAACAGGCTTAAACACCTGAGGAAACACTACCTAGGCCGTCCTCCTGTTTTCCAACAGTAGACTCTGGCCTCAAACAAACAAAAAGGACGGTTTTTTCCTTTTTTGCACTTAAGATTACAAACCTCTTTTCTTGGGTTCCTCCTCCCGGCCGGGACGAGGACCCACATCAGAGACATATTTTTATATTTTCTTTTTAATCGTTTCTGGATATAAAAATTTTTTTAAAAAAAACTAACTATCTGGAAATCTCCCTCTCGCTCTTCTCTGCACTGAGACGTTTTTTTCGGAGTTCCCTTCTGTTATTAGGTGACCCACCTGGCTGCGGGACACCAAAGGCACCTGAAACCACATCCTTCTGGACTACTGCCTTAAAAACGCCACCCCAGCTCCACCTAGGGGGGACCCAGGAACAAGCAGTCAGCAGAGTACTACGGGACCTAGGAGACCTCCACCTACACCACCAGAGAGACCCACGTGGCAACAGGACACCAAGGCACCCAAACCTCACCCTACTGGACCACAGCCCAAACAACAGCCCAGCTCCAGCTAGGCGAGGCCTAGGCACAAGCTATCAAGCTACCACGCCATCTACGGGTCCAGGGAGATCTCCACCTACTAAACATCAGGGTAAGAGCTCCCTCCAGTGATTTTCCAAAATGTCTTTTAACAGAGTGAAGCCCGTACCGTCGAGTGGTTTAGGACACAGACCACAGCTCACACATGCACACACAAACACATCCCCACAACCCCTGATGTCTGTAGGCACGCACTTAGCATCATTATGCAAGCATGGCAAACCACGCAGGATAACAGGCATGGACACAACACCCACATACACTTTACATCAGGCACCAGACCCGGCAACCCGAACGGCGTCAAAACAAATATTCCAGCTAATACAGGCTGTACACCACAAACAGGTAACAGACTATGCAATTTCTAGCAACACTTTCCCACCCGGGATGATGCGCCAAGTAACCAGATTAACAGACTTCATCAAACCGGCTACACCATCAGACACCACACGTCATAAGGTTCGAAACAATACAGACAACTGGATGAGAACTAACATGGTGATACTACAGGAACATTACACAAATACAATACATACCCTCGGTCATACAGCACACAACCCCATAGCCTTTCAAATAGCTTCTGGATGGGCGAGGAAACGTTATGGCCAGAGACTCCGGCCAGATACCATAACAACAACAGAAGGTATTTTGAACAGGCATAGGCAACATAACAACAGCAATAACAATAATAAACCTTCTACCACAACAAAGACCAGGTTGGAGGGCTCCCTCTCCACCATCCCGGAACTATCGGATGAAGACGAATTCCCACCACTACCAGTCAGCAGTAAGTTACCCCCTACAATTCAACCTTATTTAATTCCACAGGCCCGGACACCACTTCTCCCCACCCCCACCCAGTGCCAGACAACACTGGATGGCATACAACCTCAACCCCAACGATTGAGACAGGACCGCCCATATCAGACCAGCAGACAGATGACACTTCCTGTACCCCAAACCAGGCCCCCCCTACAACCGACACTACCTGACCACCCCATACCCAAACCACGACGTAGACTACTGAATGGACTACCGACCCACCCTAACCCTAACCCTTACCCTAACCCTAACCCTAACCCTAACCCTAACCCTAACCCTTACCCTAACCCTTACCCTAACCCTAACCCTAACCCTAACCACTACAAGGGCCCTCGACAAACCCCGAGGGCACCTGTACCTGTACTACCGACTTCCAGACTAACCCCTCCAGACCCAAACACCTCCACCCCTCCCACAGTGAGGGGCAAGAAAGTAGTCTCCTGGGGACCCGAACCGGTCTCCCAGGAGACAGGAGCTATCTTAAAACTATACCCCAAACTCTCCCCTATCGTACCGGCAGTGACTAGACGGAACTCCCTTACCACACGACTACCTCTAAGCTCCAGTACCTCCGACACACCGACTACCATTACAAAACGGACACAACAAATAGAAGCCCAAATCCATCAATTACCGGACACACACAACAATACCCTAGAACTCCAATCCATATCATTAAACACCCAGAATAACTCAAATGTCTCCACAATTAACCATGACACTATTTCCTCTTCCCCTTCTACACCCACAGGTGTTGCTGGTCCCCGGAATGGCGCAAAGGAACAGCGAGGAGCCCCGGTAACCACAACGGGAGGGTCATCAAACATGATGAGCGGGCAATTAAAGGCTAACAATGCCATTGAAACCGTATCTGAGACCTCCCTACCACCACTCCTCCTCGGAAGTCCACCTCCCACCGGTGCCATTCGGGGACCCAGCACACCTTCACTCCCCGACGATAGTCCCGCAGGACCCTCCTCCACCTCCTCCCCATTCAGCTTACCACTATACATTGCCACACCAGGTAATTATCACCCTACATCACACATTGCACGACACACCCGGAAACTCCAGGACTGGTCTTTCAAAGGCCGCAGACCAGTCCTGGTGTTGGGGGATTCAAACATCAACAGAATCCCCCCCCACAAAAACCCAGACTTACAACTTGACAGCTACCCGGGGGCCAACATGTACCACTTTTTAAAGATCTGTGAGAAAACTGTCCCCAACCCCAACACAAAAATAGTGGTCCTCTCCATTGGGATCAATAATAAAGACCAGGACCCCAGGCAGACTTCCTGCAAACAGCTAAAATCCCTTTACAAACAAGCTCAACTTGCCTTCCCTAATGCCGACATATACTTTCCTATCATAAACTTCTCAGACAATCTCAGCAATAAACAACAATACAATTTGAAATATATTAACAACACAATAGCCACCTACTTCCCGTTTTTAGCAGAGATCCCTCATGACACCTTTTTAACAGAAAAGGACAACATCCATTGGAAGCCGGCTACTGCCCAACTCATTTTCGATTATTGGTGTAAACAGTTAAATTTATAGTACCACCCAAACCCAAACCGGGCACAAACGCCACTTCAAACCCTGTGCCCCATACTGACTCTGTAGTCGACTTGGGGTGGAGCTCTACGGCAAATATTCTCAACTTATCCACATTATTTACTCCAACCTTAGATCAGATCCGGTTATTGGAAAGGGGTCTTTCATTCATCCCACGCCCGTTGCAGTTTGACTGGGAGGAATTTCATAGGGACTTACACCAATATAACAGAAGGTTAAAAATCATCAGTCATTTCTATGATAAACCGGACCACATCCAGACACCCTTCATTCACAAGTCTAATTGGGAACCCACCACGGCTCAATCACACATAGCCACAATAAACCTGTTGCAAAAGAACAAACAGGCCCTGCGTTACTACCGGCCCCCAGGGGACGTTGTAGACAACCTCTCGGGGCCGGAACGCAGGGCCTTAGAAGAACTTATCCAAAATCCTAATATCATCATTAAACCGGCGGACAAAGGTTCAAAAATAGTCATCATGGATAGACAGCAATATTTACTGGAGGCAAACAGACAACTCTCAAACACCACACATTATAAACCCATTCTGTCAGACCTACAAGGTCAAACTCAACCACTTCTTCGTAGCATTATACAATCTTTATATGACAATAAAACCATTAACCACAAGCAAAAAATCTACCTGTTTGGCCCCGACCAACCCCGCCCCCGACAGTTCTATCTTTTACCCAAAATCCACAAGGAACCCCCATCATGGACCATTCCCTATGAGGTTCCTCCCGGCAGACCAATAGTCTCAGATTGTAATAGTACATCATACCATATTTCAGAATACATCGAACACTTCCTAGGACCCCTTTCCAATAAACATCCAAGCTACATCAAGGACACTTATCATTTTATAGATACTATCCGGCCCATGGTTGTTCCAAATCAGTCTCATTTATTTACAATAGACATAGACAGTTTGTACACAAATATCAATACACAAATCGGTATCAAGGCTATCATATCCACTTTCAATAACAACCCCGACAACAATAGACCGGACAATGCAATTATTCAACTTCTTACCATCTGCCTCAACAATAACGACTTTTCATTCAATAACAAACAATTCCTGCAAATCCACGGAACAGCCATGGGCCAACGATACGCCCCGTCATACGCTAATATTTACCTGAGCGAGTGGGAGCGAGAGGCATTAGCCAAGTGCACCCATAAACCCCTCACCTACCTCAGATTCTTAGATGACATTTTTGGAATATGGCAACACGACATTTCTTTATTTTCTGATTTCATTGACACATTGAATAGCCACCACCCGTCCATTAAGGTTAAGTACATCATAGATCCATTACAAGTTAATTTTTTAGATACAACTGTTTTTTTTGACCGGTCAAATAATTTGTCATACTCAAAACTACTTACCAAGGTTTACTTTAAAACAACAGACACACACGCCCTTCTTCATAAAACTAGCTACCATCCGAAACATACATTTAAAGGCATTATTAAATCACAAATCATCCGTTTTTATAGAATATCATCCCGTGTAATAGACCTGCATTCTTCCATTTCCATCCTGTTTTTTAGTCTCAGATCTAGGGGCTATTCTAAACGCTTCCTCCGCCAAATCAAGACCAGCACTTTGGCGTCTCTCGCTCCTACTCGTTCCATTCCCCGTATTGCTCCACCCCAGGTCCCGGTACCATTCATATCTACCTTCTCACACAAAATCAAAGGACTACATAACATCATCAAACAGAACTTCATCCATACTCAAACCCTACAGCCGGCTTTCAAAAATCACATCACCATATCAGCGTACAGGAAAAACAAAAACCTCCACAGTTTACTAATACGGTCTAAATATTCAGATAACAAACCACCAACACAAACCCAATACCACACACACTATAAGAACAGAAAATTTATCTCAAACCTTCACAGCAATACAGCATTTCCCACATTAGGCACATTTACACTCCACACCACCAACGTCATTTACATCATTACATGCACCACCTGCAATAAACATTATATCGGCGAAACAAAACATTCCATACTCACCCGACTAAAACAACACATATATAACATTGGGGAAGGCAAGTTGACCACCCCCCTCATTAACCACTTTCAGCTCCACTCCGTCAATAACCTCATAATTTCCGGTCTGGAATCTGAAGACCATTGGACCATTGGGCAGAGAAAGAGGGCCGAAAAATTATGGATTTTTAAGTTAGGCACAATCACGCCAGCAGGCCTCAACGATAACTAATCATACTCATAGGACACCCACCCGACAATCCGTTCAAAGTTCTCGCTCATGTAGTCTTCCTTCTCAGCTCCCCCGTTCGTTTTTCCCCCCCCCCTTTTTGGTTTTTCTCCCCTCTATGGCTACCCATGCTGCCTGGGTCCACTCAGGCCCCCCAAGGCACCACTTTAACACACATGCCTCGGGGGGAATCGATCAAGGGTTCTTTGGACCAGGGGCGTCATCTCTGCCACTACGCTACTATTCATTTTACATTTTTGGTTTCATAAATCCCCATTTTCTATTCTATTCACTAATATATGATATTACAGTATTAAATAAAATCACTTTCATAGTTAAAATTAATCCCTAACCGCGTCCACCTAGTCTTTTATTTTACTTTTATTTATTTGTCCTTCCATAAATTATTCAGACAGAATGACGCCCATTATTACTCCAACCCAGGCAGCAACTTTATTTACCCTTTCTCTGTCCCGTGGTCCTTGCAGACGTGCTCTGCCTGGGGATCATACCCTGGTCCCCCGTTAGAGGGAGCGGAGCTCTTCCAACCTTGTCACCACTACTCAACAGATCAATAGGCCAGTGCAAACAAATCATAATCATGAACCCTGAATCCAAACCCAAACCCAACCCTAACCCAGCCCGTGCCATTGATCTGGACACACAATCCGTTTTAAAACTACTTAAAAATAAATGTAAGAACTACTGTACATACAAAAACCTAAAGAATAATCCCCCAACCAGTCTAAATACAGGGGTCTGGGCATTTTTTAGCTCTAATGGGGGAGTTTTTAGGGGGGTTGAACCCGGGTCCTCCACATGAGAGACCGGGAGCTATCCTGGTAGGCCACAGATGGTCTTAAACATTCAACCAGAATACAGAGTTTTCTCTCTAAAACCGTCCAGCCACCGCCCCCTAAGGGAACCAATCGACAGGGACAACAACTTTCCCTCCAAAATTCAAAAATACTGGAGGGAAACCCTACAAAATGGCCGACCCTCCTAGCCCTATCACATCAGATCCACCCACACATACATTTACTGATTGGTGGCTTGAGCCTTGGGGGAGGGGCACACTTCCCTTCCTCCAACACTTTATAACCACCCGAGCTGTTAGTCCTATTACACAATCCTCTGAAGAAGCAGAATCCCTGCGAAACGTCAGGATTTTAACACTACTTAACGGTACGTCAGCTTCGACTTTTTGATCTTTTAAAAACTCTGGTTTTAAGCAACCTTGCTTTTAAACTATTTTAAATTTGTTTGTAATTATTAAAGTTAGTATTTTTGGATTGTCCTGGGGGGCTGCTACTATAGGCCTGGTTAAGTCTTAAAACATTTGACTCCTTTGTTTTTTTAAAAAAACTCTGGTTTTAAAGCAGCCTGGCTCTAAACCAGTGGGAGCCTTGTTTTTTCAAACTGAGGCTACAAATGTTTGTGGAAAACATCTGATAGTTATCGGCCTAGGCCTTTCCCCGGGTTTTTTTAAACAGTTGACTCCCTCTCTAAAAACTCTGGTTTTAAAGCAGCCTGGCCTGGACCAGATGGAGTCTTGTTTGTTCTAAAAACTAACAGGCTTAAACACCTGAGGAAACACTACCTAGGCCGTCCTCCTGTTTTCCAACAGTAGACTCTGGCCTCAAACAAACAAAAAGGACGGTTTTTTCCTTTTTTGCACTTAAGATTACAAACCTCTTTTCTTGGGTTCCTCCTCCCGGCCGGGACGAGGACCCACATCAGAGACATATTTTTATATTTTCTTTTTAATCGTTTCTGGATATAAAAATTTTTTTAAAAAAAACTAACTATCTGGAAATCTCCCTCTCGCTCTTCTCTGCACTGAGACGTTTTTTTCGGAGTTCCCTTCTGTTATTAGGTGACCCACCTGGCTGCGGGACACCAAAGGCACCTGAAACCACATCCTTCTGGACTACTGCCTTAAAAACGCCACCCCAGCTCCACCTAGGGGGGACCCAGGAACAAGCAGTCAGCAGAGTACTACGGGACCTAGGAGACCTCCACCTACACCACCAGAGAGACCCACGTGGCAACAGGACACCAAGGCACCCAAACCTCACCCTACTGGACCACAGCCCAAACAACAGCCCAGCTCCAGCTAGGCGAGGCCTAGGCACAAGCTATCAAGCTACCACGCCATCTACGGGTCCAGGGAGATCTCCACCTACTAAACATCAGGGTAAGAGCTCCCTCCAGTGATTTTCCAAAATGTCTTTTAACAGAGTGAAGCCCGTACCGTCGAGTGGTTTAGGACACAGACCACAGCTCACACATGCACACACAAACACATCCCCACAACCCCTGATGTCTGTAGGCACGCACTTAGCATCATTATGCAAGCATGGCAAACCACGCAGGATAACAGGCATGGACACAACACCCACATACACTTTACATCAGGCACCAGACCCGGCAACCCGAACGGCGTCAAAACAAATATTCCAGCTAATACAGGCTGTACACCACAAACAGGTAACAGACTATGCAATTTCTAGCAACACTTTCCCACCCGGGATGATGCGCCAAGTAACCAGATTAACAGACTTCATCAAACCGGCTACACCATCAGACACCACACGTCATAAGGTTCGAAACAATACAGACAACTGGATGAGAACTAACATGGTGATACTACAGGAACATTACACAAATACAATACATACCCTCGGTCATACAGCACACAACCCCATAGCCTTTCAAATAGCTTCTGGATGGGCGAGGAAACGTTATGGCCAGAGACTCCGGCCAGATACCATAACAACAACAGAAGGTATTTTGAACAGGCATAGGCAACATAACAACAGCAATAACAATAATAAACCTTCTACCACAACAAAGACCAGGTTGGAGGGCTCCCTCTCCACCATCCCGGAACTATCGGATGAAGACGAATTCCCACCACTACCAGTCAGCAGTAAGTTACCCCCTACAATTCAACCTTATTTAATTCCACAGGCCCGGACACCACTTCTCCCCACCCCCACCCAGTGCCAGACAACACTGGATGGCATACAACCTCAACCCCAACGATTGAGACAGGACCGCCCATATCAGACCAGCAGACAGATGACACTTCCTGTACCCCAAACCAGGCCCCCCCTACAACCGACACTACCTGACCACCCCATACCCAAACCACGACGTAGACTACTGAATGGACTACCGACCCACCCTAACCCTAACCCTTACCCTAACCCTAACCCTAACCCTAACCCTAACCCTAACCCTTACCCTAACCCTTACCCTAACCCTAACCCTAACCCTAACCACTACAAGGGCCCTCGACAAACCCCGAGGGCACCTGTACCTGTACTACCGACTTCCAGACTAACCCCTCCAGACCCAAACACCTCCACCCCTCCCACAGTGAGGGGCAAGAAAGTAGTCTCCTGGGGACCCGAACCGGTCTCCCAGGAGACAGGAGCTATCTTAAAACTATACCCCAAACTCTCCCCTATCGTACCGGCAGTGACTAGACGGAACTCCCTTACCACACGACTACCTCTAAGCTCCAGTACCTCCGACACACCGACTACCATTACAAAACGGACACAACAAATAGAAGCCCAAATCCATCAATTACCGGACACACACAACAATACCCTAGAACTCCAATCCATATCATTAAACACCCAGAATAACTCAAATGTCTCCACAATTAACCATGACACTATTTCCTCTTCCCCTTCTACACCCACAGGTGTTGCTGGTCCCCGGAATGGCGCAAAGGAACAGCGAGGAGCCCCGGTAACCACAACGGGAGGGTCATCAAACATGATGAGCGGGCAATTAAAGGCTAACAATGCCATTGAAACCGTATCTGAGACCTCCCTACCACCACTCCTCCTCGGAAGTCCACCTCCCACCGGTGCCATTCGGGGACCCAGCACACCTTCACTCCCCGACGATAGTCCCGCAGGACCCTCCTCCACCTCCTCCCCATTCAGCTTACCACTATACATTGCCACACCAGGTAATTATCACCCTACATCACACATTGCACGACACACCCGGAAACTCCAGGACTGGTCTTTCAAAGGCCGCAGACCAGTCCTGGTGTTGGGGGATTCAAACATCAACAGAATCCCCCCCCACAAAAACCCAGACTTACAACTTGACAGCTACCCGGGGGCCAACATGTACCACTTTTTAAAGATCTGTGAGAAAACTGTCCCCAACCCCAACACAAAAATAGTGGTCCTCTCCATTGGGATCAATAATAAAGACCAGGACCCCAGGCAGACTTCCTGCAAACAGCTAAAATCCCTTTACAAACAAGCTCAACTTGCCTTCCCTAATGCCGACATATACTTTCCTATCATAAACTTCTCAGACAATCTCAGCAATAAACAACAATACAATTTGAAATATATTAACAACACAATAGCCACCTACTTCCCGTTTTTAGCAGAGATCCCTCATGACACCTTTTTAACAGAAAAGGACAACATCCATTGGAAGCCGGCTACTGCCCAACTCATTTTCGATTATTGGTGTAAACAGTTAAATTTATAGTACCACCCAAACCCAAACCGGGCACAAACGCCACTTCAAACCCTGTGCCCCATACTGACTCTGTAGTCGACTTGGGGTGGAGCTCTACGGCAAATATTCTCAACTTATCCACATTATTTACTCCAACCTTAGATCAGATCCGGTTATTGGAAAGGGGTCTTTCATTCATCCCACGCCCGTTGCAGTTTGACTGGGAGGAATTTCATAGGGACTTACACCAATATAACAGAAGGTTAAAAATCATCAGTCATTTCTATGATAAACCGGACCACATCCAGACACCCTTCATTCACAAGTCTAATTGGGAACCCACCACGGCTCAATCACACATAGCCACAATAAACCTGTTGCAAAAGAACAAACAGGCCCTGCGTTACTACCGGCCCCCAGGGGACGTTGTAGACAACCTCTCGGGGCCGGAACGCAGGGCCTTAGAAGAACTTATCCAAAATCCTAATATCATCATTAAACCGGCGGACAAAGGTTCAAAAATAGTCATCATGGATAGACAGCAATATTTACTGGAGGCAAACAGACAACTCTCAAACACCACACATTATAAACCCATTCTGTCAGACCTACAAGGTCAAACTCAACCACTTCTTCGTAGCATTATACAATCTTTATATGACAATAAAACCATTAACCACAAGCAAAAAATCTACCTGTTTGGCCCCGACCAACCCCGCCCCCGACAGTTCTATCTTTTACCCAAAATCCACAAGGAACCCCCATCATGGACCATTCCCTATGAGGTTCCTCCCGGCAGACCAATAGTCTCAGATTGTAATAGTACATCATACCATATTTCAGAATACATCGAACACTTCCTAGGACCCCTTTCCAATAAACATCCAAGCTACATCAAGGACACTTATCATTTTATAGATACTATCCGGCCCATGGTTGTTCCAAATCAGTCTCATTTATTTACAATAGACATAGACAGTTTGTACACAAATATCAATACACAAATCGGTATCAAGGCTATCATATCCACTTTCAATAACAACCCCGACAACAATAGACCGGACAATGCAATTATTCAACTTCTTACCATCTGCCTCAACAATAACGACTTTTCATTCAATAACAAACAATTCCTGCAAATCCACGGAACAGCCATGGGCCAACGATACGCCCCGTCATACGCTAATATTTACCTGAGCGAGTGGGAGCGAGAGGCATTAGCCAAGTGCACCCATAAACCCCTCACCTACCTCAGATTCTTAGATGACATTTTTGGAATATGGCAACACGACATTTCTTTATTTTCTGATTTCATTGACACATTGAATAGCCACCACCCGTCCATTAAGGTTAAGTACATCATAGATCCATTACAAGTTAATTTTTTAGATACAACTGTTTTTTTTGACCGGTCAAATAATTTGTCATACTCAAAACTACTTACCAAGGTTTACTTTAAAACAACAGACACACACGCCCTTCTTCATAAAACTAGCTACCATCCGAAACATACATTTAAAGGCATTATTAAATCACAAATCATCCGTTTTTATAGAATATCATCCCGTGTAATAGACCTGCATTCTTCCATTTCCATCCTGTTTTTTAGTCTCAGATCTAGGGGCTATTCTAAACGCTTCCTCCGCCAAATCAAGACCAGCACTTTGGCGTCTCTCGCTCCTACTCGTTCCATTCCCCGTATTGCTCCACCCCAGGTCCCGGTACCATTCATATCTACCTTCTCACACAAAATCAAAGGACTACATAACATCATCAAACAGAACTTCATCCATACTCAAACCCTACAGCCGGCTTTCAAAAATCACATCACCATATCAGCGTACAGGAAAAACAAAAACCTCCACAGTTTACTAATACGGTCTAAATATTCAGATAACAAACCACCAACACAAACCCAATACCACACACACTATAAGAACAGAAAATTTATCTCAAACCTTCACAGCAATACAGCATTTCCCACATTAGGCACATTTACACTCCACACCACCAACGTCATTTACATCATTACATGCACCACCTGCAATAAACATTATATCGGCGAAACAAAACATTCCATACTCACCCGACTAAAACAACACATATATAACATTGGGGAAGGCAAGTTGACCACCCCCCTCATTAACCACTTTCAGCTCCACTCCGTCAATAACCTCATAATTTCCGGTCTGGAATCTGAAGACCATTGGACCATTGGGCAGAGAAAGAGGGCCGAAAAATTATGGATTTTTAAGTTAGGCACAATCACGCCAGCAGGCCTCAACGATAACTAATCATACTCATAGGACACCCACCCGACAATCCGTTCAAAGTTCTCGCTCATGTAGTCTTCCTTCTCAGCTCCCCCGTTCGTTTTTCCCCCCCCCCTTTTTGGTTTTTCTCCCCTCTATGGCTACCCATGCTGCCTGGGTCCACTCAGGCCCCCCAAGGCACCACTTTAACACACATGCCTCGGGGGGAATCGATCAAGGGTTCTTTGGACCAGGGGCGTCATCTCTGCCACTACGCTACTATTCATTTTACATTTTTGGTTTCATAAATCCCCATTTTCTATTCTATTCACTAATATATGATATTACAGTATTAAATAAAATCACTTTCATAGTTAAAATTAATCCCTAACCGCGTCCACCTAGTCTTTTATTTTACTTTTATTTATTTGTCCTTCCATAAATTATTCAGACAGAATGACGCCCATTATTACTCCAACCCAGGCAGCAACTTTATTTACCCTTTCTCTGTCCCGTGGTCCTTGCAGACGTGCTCTGCCTGGGGATCATACCCTGGTCCCCCGTTAGAGGGAGCGGAGCTCTTCCAACCTTGTCACCACTACTCAACAGATCAATAGGCCAGTGCAAACAAATCATAATCATGAACCCTGAATCCAAACCCAACCCTAACCCTAACCCTAACCCTAACCCTAACCCTAACCCTAACCCTAACCCTAACCCCTAACCCTAACCCCTAACCCCTAACCCCTAACCCCTAACCCCTAACCCTAACCCTAACCCTAACCCTAACCCTAACCCTAACCCTAACCCTAACTCATTTTCGATTACTGGCTCAAACAGTTAAATTTATAGTAAGACCCAAACCCAAACCGGGCACAAACGCCACCCCTAACCCTAACCCTAACCCTAACCCTTCTAATCCCAACCCTAACCCTAACCCTAACCCTAACCCTAACCTTAACCCCAACCCCAACCCTAATCCTAACCCTAACCCTAACCCTCCAAACCCTATGCCCCATACTGACCCTGCAGTCGACTTGGGGTGGAGCTCTACAGCAAACATACTTAACTTATCCACACTATTTACTCCAACTTCAGATCAGATCCGGTTATTGGAAAGGGGTCTTTCATTCATCCCACGCCCATTACAGTTTGACTGGGAGGAATTTCATAGGGATTTACACCAATACAACAGAAGGTTAAAGATCATCAGTTATTTCTATAATAAACCGGACCACATTCAGACACCCTTCACTCACAGGTCTAATTGGGAACCCACCACGGCTCAATCACACACAGCCACAATAAACCTGGTGCAAAAGAACAAACAGGCCCTGCGTTATTACCGGCCCCCAGGGGACGTTGTTGACAACCTCTCGGGGCCTGAACGCAGGGCCTTAGAAGAACTTACCCAAAATCCTAATATTATCATTAAACCCGCGGACAAAGGTTCAAAAATAGTCATTATGGATAGACAGCAGTATTTACTGGAGGCAAACAGACAACTCTCAAACACCACACATTATAAACCCATTCCGTCAGACCTACAGAGTCAAACCCAACCACTCCTCCGTAGTATTATACAAACTTTATATGACAATAAAACCATTAACCACAAGCAAAAAATCTACCTGTTTGGCCCCGACCAACCCCGCCCCCGCCAGTTCTATCTATTACCTAAAATCCACAAGGAACCCCCATCATGGACCGTACCCTATGAGGTTCCTCCCGGCAGACCAATAGTCTCAGATTGCAATAGTACATCATACCATATCTCAGAATACATCGAACATTTCCTTGGACCCCTTTCCAATAAACACCCAAGTTACATCAAGGACACTTATCATTTTATAGATACCATCCGGCCCATGGTTGTTCCAAATCAGTCATACTTATTTACAATCGACATAGACAGTCTATACACAAATATCAATACACAAATCGGTATCAAGGCTATAATATCCAACTTCAATAACAACCCCGACAACAATAGACCGGACAAAGAAATTATTCAACTCCTTACCATCTGCCTCAACAATAACGACTTTTCATTCAATAACAAACAATTCCTTCAAATCCACGGAACGGCCATGGGTCAGCGATACGCCCCGTCATATGCAAACATTTACCTGAGCGAGTGGGAGCGAGAGGCATTGGCCAAGTGCACCCACAAACCCCTCACCTACCTCAGATTTTTAGATGACATTTTTGGAATATGGCAACATGACATTTCTTTATTTTCTGATTTCATTGACACATTGAATAGCCACCATCAGTCTATTAAAGTTAAGTACATCATAGATCCACTACAAGTTAATTTTTTAGATACAACTGTTTTTTTTGACCGGTCAAAAAACTTGTCATACTCACAACTACTTACCAAAGTTTACTTTAAAACAACAGACACACACGCCCTTCTCCATAAAACTAGCTATCATCCGAAACACACATTTAAAGGCATTATTAAATCTCAAATCATCCGTTTTCACAGAATATCATCCCGTGTAATAGACCTGCATTCTTCCATCTCCATCCTATTTTGTAGTCTCAGGTCTAGGGGCTACTCCAAACGCTTCCTCCGCCATATCAAGACCAGCACTTTGGCGTCTCTCGCTCCCACTCGCTCCATTCCCCGGATTGCTCCACCCCGTGTCCCGGTACCATTTATATCTACCTTCTCACATAGAATCAAAGGTTTACATAACATCATCAAACAGAACTTCATTCATACTCAAACCCTACAGCCGGCTTTCCAAAATCACGTCATCATATCAGCTTACAGGAAAAACAAAAACCTCCACAGTTTACTAATAAGGTCAAAATACTCTGATAACAAACCACCAACACAAACACAATACCACACACATTATAAAAACAGAAAATTTATTTCAAACCCTCACAGCAATACAGCATTCCCCACATTAGGTACATTTACACTCCACACCACCAACGTCATTTACATCATTACATGCACCACCTGCAATAAACATTATATCGGGGAAACAAAACACTCCATACTCACCCGATTAAAACAACACATATATAACATTGGGGAAGGCAAGCTAACCACCCCCCTCATTAACCATTTTCAGCTCCACTCCGTCAATAATCTTATAATCTCTGGTCTAGAATCAGAAGACCATTGGACCATTGGGCAGAGAAAGAGGACAGAAAAATTATGGATTTTTAAATTAGGTACAATCACGCCAACAGGCCTCAATGACAATTAAGTACACTCATAGGACACCCACCCGACAATCAGTTTAAATTTCCCTCTCATGTAGTCTTCCTTATCAGCTCCCCCGTGTTTTCCCCTTTCCCCCTCCCCCCTTTTTGTTTTTTTTCCCTCTACAACCAGCCGTGCTGCCTGGGTCCACTCAGGCCCCCCAGGGCACCACTTTAACACACATGCCTCGGGGGGAATCGAGCTGGGATTCTCTGGGCCAGGGGCGTCATCTCTGCCACTACACCATTATTCATTTTACAATTTTGTTTCCATAAATCCCCATTTTTCATTAGTCTATGTTACTCCAGTATTAAAATACCACCTTCATAGATAAAATTAATCCCCAACCAGGTCTACTTAGTTTTTTAATTTAATTTTCCTCCATAAAATTTAGACAGAATGACGCCCAACAAATACTCCAACCCAGGCAGCAACCGTATTCATCCTTTCTCTGTCCCATGGTCCTTGCAGACGTGCTCTGCCTGGGGATCATACCCTGGTCCCCCGTTAGAGGGAGCGGAGCTCCTCCAACCGTGCCACCACTTTAAGATCAATAGGCCAGTGCAAATAAACCACACTCATGAACCCTGAACTCTAACCCTAACCCAACCCTAACCCTAACCCTAACCCTAACCCTAACCCTAACCCTGTTCTGTTTTTTTTGACCGGTCAAAAAACTTGTCATACTCACAACTACTTACCAAAGTTTACTTTAAAACAACAGACACACACGCCCTTCTCCATAAAACTAGCTATCATCCGAAACACACATTTAAAGGCATTATTAAATCTCAAATCATCCGTTTTCACAGAATATCATCCCGTGTAATAGACCTGCATTCTTCCATCTCCATTCTATTTTGTAGTCTCAGGTCTAGGGGCTACTCCAAACGCTTCCTCCGCCATATCAAGACCAGCACTTTGGCGTCTCTCGCTCCCACTCGCTCCATTCCCCGGATTGCTCCACCCCGTGTCCCGGTACCATTCATATCTACCTTCTCACATAGAATCAAAGGTTTACATAACATCATCAAACAGAACTTCATTCATACTCAAACCCTACAGCCGGCTTTCCAAAATCACGTCATCATATCAGCTTACAGGAAAAACAAAAACCTCCACAGTTTACTAATAAGGTCAAAATACTCTGATAACAAACCACCAACACAAACACAATACCACACACACTATAAAAACAGAAAATTTATTTCAAACCCTCACAGCAATACAGCATTCCCCACATTAGGTACATTTACACTCCACACCACCAACGTCATTTACATCATTACATGCACCACCTGCAATAAACATTATATCGGGGAAACAAAACACTCCATACTCACCCGATTAAAACAACACATATATAACATTGGGGAAGGCAAGTTAACCACCCCCCTCATTAACCATTTTCAGCTCCACTCCGTCAATAATCTTATAATCTCTGGTCTAGAATCAGAAGACCATTGGACCATTGGGCAGAGAAAGAGGACAGAAAAATTATGGATTTTTAAATTAGGTACAATCACGCCAACAGGCCTCAATGACAATTAAGTACACTCATAGGACACCCACCCGACAATCAGTTTAAATTTCCCTCTCATGTAGTCTTCCTTATCAACTCCCCCGTGTTTTCCCCTTTCCCCCTCCCCCCTTTTGTTTTTTTTCCCTCTACAACCAGCCGTGCTGCCTGGGTCCACTCAGGCCCCCCAAGGCACCACTTTAACACACATGCCTCGGGGGGAATCGAACTAGGATTCTCTGGGCCAGGGGCGTCATCTCTGCCACTACACCATTATTCATTTTACAATTTTGTTTCCATAAATCCCCATTTTTCATTAGTCTATGTTACTCCAGTAATAAAATACCACCTTCATAGATAAAATTAATCCCCAACCAGGTTTACTTAGTTTTTTAATTTTATTTTCCTCCATAAAATTTAGACAGAATGACGCCCAACAAATACTCCAACCCAGGCAGCAACCGTATTCATCCTTTCTCTGTCCCATGGTCCTTGCAGACGTGCTCTGCCTGGGGATCATACCCTGGTCCCCCGTTAGAGGGAGCGGAGCTCCTCCAACCGTGCCACCACTTTAAGATCAATAGGCCAGTGCAAATAAACCATACTCATGAACCCTGAACTCTAACCCTAACCCAACCCTAACCCTAACCCTAACCCTAACCCTAACCCTAACCCTAACCCTGTTCTGTTTTTTTTGACCGGTCAAAAAACTTGTCATACTCACAACTACTTACCAAAGTTTACTTTAAAACAACAGACACACACGCCCTTCTTCATAAAACTAGCTATCATCCGAAACACACATTTAAAGGCATTATTAAATCTCAAATCATCCGTTTTCACAGAATATCATCCCGTGTAATAGACCTGCATTCTTCCATCTCCATTCTATTTTGTAGTCTCAGGTCTAGGGGCTACTCCAAACGCTTCCTCCGCCATATCAAGACCAGCACTTTGGCGTCTCTCGCTCCCACTCGCTCCATTCCCCGGATTGCTCCACCCCGTGTCCCGGTACCATTCATATCTACCTTCTCACATAGAATCAAAGGTTTACATAACATCATCAAACAGAACTTCATTCATACTCAAACCCTACAGCCGGCTTTCCAAAATCACGTCATCATATCAGCTTACAGGAAAAACAAAAACCTCCACAGTTTACTAATAAGGTCAAAATACTCTGATAACAAACCACCAACACAAACACAATACCACACACACTATAAAAACAGAAAATTTATTTCAAACCCTCACAGCAATACAGCATTCCCCACATTAGGTACATTTACACTCCACACCACCAACGTCATTTACATCATTACATGCACCACCTGCAATAAACATTATATCGGGGAAACAAAACACTCCATACTCACCCGATTAAAACAACACATATATAACATTGGGGAAGGCAAGTTAACCACCCCCCTCATTAACCATTTTCAGCTCCACTCCGTCAATAATCTTATAATCTCTGGTCTAGAATCAGAAGACCATTGGACCATTGGGCAGAGAAAGAGGACAGAAAAATTATGGATTTTTAAATTAGGTACAATCACGCCAACAGGCCTCAATGACAATTAAGTACACTCATAGGACACCCACCCGACAATCAGTTTAAATTTCCCTCTCATGTAGTCTTCCTTATCAACTCCCCCGTGTTTTCCCCTTTCCCCCTCCCCCCTTTTGTTTTTTTTCCCTCTACAACCAGCCGTGCTGCCTGGGTCCACTCAGGCCCCCCAAGGCACCACTTTAACACACATGCCTCGGGGGGAATCGAACTAGGATTCTCTGGGCCAGGGGCGTCATCTCTGCCACTACACCATTATTCATTTTACAATTTTGTTTCCATAAATCCCCATTTTTCATTAGTCTATGTTACTCCAATATTAAAATACCACCTTCATAGATAAAATTAATCCCCAACCAGGTTTACTTAGTTTTTTAATTTAATTTTCCTCCATAAAATTTAGACAGAATGACGCCCAACAAATACCCCAACCCAGGCAGCAACCGTATTCATCCTTTCTCTGTCCCATGGTCCTTGCAGACGTGCTCTGCCTGGGGATCATACCCTGGTCCCCCGTTAGAGGGAGCGGAGCTCCTCCAACCGTGCCACCACTTTAAGATCAATAGGCCAGTGCAAATAAACCATACTCATGAACCCTGAACTCTAACCCTAACCCAACCCTAACCCTAACCCTAACCCTAACCCTAACCCTAACCCTCATCCTAAATACTCACACATCCTCTGAAGAAGCATCGACCAATGCGAAACGTCAGGATCCTAAATACTACTCAACGGTACGTCAGCTTAGACTCTTTTATCTTTTAAAACTCTGGTTTTAAAGCAGCCTTGCTTTTTAACTATTAGAAGATTTGTTTTTAACTATTAAAGCTAGTTTTTTGAATGTCCTGGGGGGCTACTGCCTGAGGCCTTCCTTATGCTTAAAACAATTGACTCTTTCCACACTCTGGTATTTAAACAGCCTTGCTTTTAACCAGTTGGGTCTTTTGTTTTTGCCTTTTAACTAAGCCACTCGTTCCAAAAACACCCTGAGTGGCTTTTGCCTTAAGCCTTTCCCCGTTTGTATTAAGCAATAGACTCCTATCCTCTAAAAAACTCTGGTTTTAAAGCAGCCTGGCTTTTAACAAGTTGGAGTATTGTCTTTTTTTGGTTTTTGGACTAAAAAGCTATCGGTTTTAAACAGAGCTTAGAACATCAAACAATAGACTCCTATCTTCTAAAAACTCTGGTTTTAAAGCAGCCTGGCTTTTTACCAGTTGGAGTATTGTCTTTTTGATTTTCTTGCTTTTTGATTCTTTGTTTTTTGGACTAAAAAGCTACTAGTTTACAACAAAGCTTATAGCACTAAACATCCTGAGGGACTTCTGCCTAAGCCTCTCCCCCTATTTTTTTAAACAACACTCCTATCTTTTAAACTCTGGTTTTAAGCGGCCTTGCTTTTACCAGTAGGAGTTTTGTATCTGACAAAGACTCCTATCTTCTAAAAACTCTGGTTTTAAAGCAGCCTGGCTTTTTACCAGTTGGAGTATTGTCTTTTTGATTTTCTTGCTTTTTGATTCTTTGTTTTTTGGACTAAAAAGCTACTAGTTTTCAACAAAGCTTATAGCACTAAACATCCTGAGGGACTTCTGCCTAAGCCTCTCCCCCTACTTTTTTTAAACAACACTCCTATCTTTTAAACTCTGGTTTTAAGCGGCCTTGCTTTTACCAGTAGGAGTTTTGTATCTGACAAAGACTCCTATCTTCTAAAAACTCTGGTTTTAAAGCAGCCTGGCTTTTTACCAGTTGGAGTATTGTCTTTTTGATTTTCTTGCTTTTTGATTCTTTGTTTTTTGGACTAAAAAGCTACTAATTTTCAACAAAGCTTATAGCACTAAACATCCTGAGGGACTTCTGCCTAAACCTCTCCCCCTATTTTTTTAAACAACACTCCTATCTTTTAAACTCTGGTTTTAAGCGGCCTTGCTTTTACCAGTAGGAGTTTTGTATCTGATATTGCTTTTAATTTATTTTTTTCTTGTGATCCTCCTCCCGGCTGGGACGAGGTTATCAGAGACTTATTTCCTAAAAATCCTTTTTTGGAAAACTTATTAATTAATTATTTTTCTGGAGACCTCCCCCCCGCTCTTGGTTATACTGAGACGTTTTTTTTGGAGTTCCCTTCTTTTACTAGGATACACCTGGAACTCATCCTCATCCTCCTGGACCACTGCCCAACACCAACCCAGCTCCAACTTGGGAGGCCCAGCCAACTACTGGACCAAGGAGACCTACACTACCAGGGATACCCACCAGGCAACAACCAAAGGCACCTGAACCCCATTCTGCTGGACCACTGCCTTAACGTCACCCCAGCTCCAACTAGGAAGGCCGAGGAACAAGCCATCAGCCATTTACTGGACAAAGGTGACCTCCAACTACACTACCAGGGTAAGAGCCCCCTCCAGTGACTTTTAAAATGTTTTTTAACAGAGCAAAGCCCGTACCGATGAGTGGTCTAGGACACAGGCCACAGCTCACACACACACACACAAACACAGCCCCACAACCCCTGATGTCTGTAAACACACACTCAGCTTCACAATACAAACACAACAATACACGCCGGTTAACAAACATGAACACAGCACCCACCAACACATGGAATCAGGTACCGGACCCAGCCACCCGCACCGCTTCTAAACAAATATTTCAATTAATACAGGCTATACACCACAAACACACAACAGATAATTCACTCACCACCAACACTTTCCCACCTGGGATGATGCGTCAGGTCACCAGACTGACGGACTTCATCAAACCGGCCACACCATCAGACACCACACGTCACAAGATCAAAAACAATACGGACAACTGGATGAGAACAAACATGGCTATATTACGGGAACATTACACCAATACAATACATACCCTCGGCCACACACCACACAACCCCATAGCGTTTCAAATAGCTACCGGATGGGCTAGGAAGCGGTATGGCCAGAGACTCCGGGCGGACACCATCAAGGCAACAGAAGGTATACTGCAACGTAACATCATTAAGAACAATAAAACTTTTCTCAACCCTAAGAGCAGGTTGGAGGGCTCCCTCTCCACCATCCCGGAATTATCCGATGAAGAGGAATTCCCACCACTACCAGTCATCAGTAAGTTACCCCCTGCATTTCAGCCCTTTCCAATTCAACAGCCCCGGACACCACTACTCCCCACCCCCACCCAGTGCCAGACAACACTGGATGGCCTACAACCGCAACCTCAACGACCCAGACATGACCACCCATACCAGACCAACAGACAGAAGACATTCCCCTTACCCCAAACCAGGCCCCCCCTACAACCGACACTACCTGACCACCCCATACCCAAACCAAGACGAAAACCACTGTACGGACTTCCGACCTACCCAATATATAACAAGGGCCCTCTACAAGCACAGAGGGCACCTCTACATCTGACTACAAGACAAACCCCTCCTGACCCAAACACCTCCACCCCTCCCTCAGTGAGGGGCAAGAAAGTAGTCTCCTGGGGACCCGAACCGGTCTCCCAGGGGGCAGAAATCATCTCAAAACCCAACCCCAAACTCTCCCCCATCCTACCGACAGTGACTAGACGGAAAACCCCTATGACACGACTACCCCTAAGCCCCAGTACCCCCGACTCACCTACTATCAGTACAGGAAGACGGACACAGCAAACAGAAGTCCTAATTCATTCAGTACCAGACACACAAAACAATACCCTAGAACTACAGTCCATATCACTCAACACCCACAGTTATTCAAATGTTTCAACCATCAACCTTGATACCATTTCCTCTCCCCCTTCTACACCCACAGGTGTTGCTGGTCCCCGGACTGGCACAATGGAACAGCGAGGAGCCCCGACAACCATAACGGGAGGGTCACCTAACATGATGAGCGGGCAATTAAAGGCTAATATTGCCACTCAAGCCGTATCTGAGACCTCCCTACCACTTCTCCGCGGAAGTCCACCTCCCACTTGTGCCGTTCGGGGGTCCAGCACACCTCCACCCCCCGAGGATAGCCCCACAGGACCCTCCTCCACCTCCTCCCCATTCAGCCTACCACCACACACTCCCACATCAGGTAAATACCATCCCACATCACACATCGCCCGACACACCAGGAAACTCCAGGACTGGTCTTTCAAAAGCCGTAGACCAGTCCTGGTGTTGGGGGATTCCAACATCAACAGAATCCCCCCCCACAACAACCCAGACATACAATTAGACAGTTACCCGGGGGCCAACATGTACCACTTTCTTAAAATCTGCGAAAAAACGGTCCCCAACCCAGCAACAAAAATAGTGGTCCTCTCCATCGGGATCAACAATAAAGACCAGGACCCCAGGCAGACCTCCTGCAAACAGTTAAAATCCCTCTACAAATTAGCCCAACTTGCCTTCCCTAATGCCGACATTTACTTCCCAATAATAAACTTCTCGGACAACCTCAGCATTAAACAACAGTACAATCTGAAATACATTAACAACACAATAGCCACCTACTTCCCGTTCCTAGCAGAGATTCCACATGACACCTTTTTAACAGAAAAAGACAACATCCATTGGAAGCCGGCCACAGCGCAACTCATTTTCAACTACTGGTTAAAACAACTAAATTTATAATAAAACCCAAACCCAAACCGGGCAGAAACGCAATTCCACACCCTGTACCCCAAGGTGACCCCGCAGTCGACTTGGGGTGGAGCTCTACATCAAACATACTTAACTTATCCGTACTATTCACTCCAACTACAGACCAGATCCATTTATTGGAAAGGGGTCTTTCATTCATCCCACGCCCGGCAAAGTTTGACTGGGAGGAACTTCATAGGGACCTACACCAATATAACAGAAGGTTAAAAATTATCAGTCATTTTCATGGAAAACCGGACCACATCCAGACACCCTTCATCCACAAGTCTAATTGGGAACCCACCACGGCTCAATCACACGCAGCCACAATAAACCTGGTGCAAAAGAACAAACAGGCCTTGCGGTACTACCGGCCCCCAGGGGACGTTGCAGACAACCTCTCGGGGCCGGAACGCAGGGCCCTAGAAGAACTTACCCAAAATCCCAATATCATCATTAAACCCGCGGACAAAGGCTCCAAAATAGTCATCATGGATAGACAGCAGTATTTACTGGAGGCAAACAGACAACTCTCAAACACTACACATTATAAACCCATTCCGTCAGATTTACAAAGTCAAACTCAACCACTTCTCCGTAGCATCATACAAACCTTATATGACAATAAAACCATTAACCATAAGCAAAAAAACTACTTCTTTGGCCCCGACCAACCCCGCCCCCGACAATTCTACCTACTACCTAAAATCCATAAAGAACCCTCATCATGGACCATTCCCTATGAAGTTCCCCCCGGCAGACCTATAGTTTCAGATTGTAATAGCACTTCATATCATATCTCAGAATACATAGAACATTTCCTGGGACCCCTTTCCAATAAACATCCCAGCTACATCAAGGACACCTACCATTTCATAGACACCATCCGGCCCATGGTTGTTCCAAATCAGTCATATTTATTTACAATAGACATAGACAGTTTGTACACAAATATCAATACACAAATCGGTATCAAGGCTATAAAATCCATCTTCAATAACAACCCCGACAACAATAGACCGGACAAAGAAATCATCCAACTCCTGACAATCTGTCTCAACAATAACGATTTTTCATTCAATAATAAACAATTCCTGCAAATCCACGGAACGGCCATGGGTCAGCGATACGCACCCTCATATGCCAACATTTATATGAGCGAGTGGGAGCGAGAGGCACTAGCCAAGTGCACTCACAAACCTCTCACCTACCTCCGATTTTTAGATGACATATTTGGTATTTGGACACATGACATATCTTTATTTTCTGACTTCATAGACACATTGAATAGCCACCACCCGTCCATTAAAGTTAAGTACATCATAGATCCATTACAAATAAATTTTCTAGATACAACTGTTTTTTTTGACCGGTCAAATAATTCGTCATACTCACAATTACTCACCAAGGTTTACTTTAAAACAACGGACACACACGCCCTTCTCCATAAAACAAGTTATCATCCAAAACATACATTCAAAGGCATAATTAAATCCCAAATCATCCGTTTTTATAGAATATCATCCCTGGCAATAGACCTTCATTCATCCATCTCCATCCTTTTTCGTAGTCTCAGATTAAGGGGCTACTCCAAACGCTTCCTCCGCCATATCAAAAATAGCACTTTGGCGTCTCTCGCTCTTACTCGCTTCACTCCCCATATTGCTCCACCCCGGGTCCCGGTCTCGGAGGGCATCCCGCCCGCAGGTCCCCTACCGGTTTACCCTACCCATTACCCCAAGCCAGATCCCAACCCAAGCCCAAATCCTAACCCTAACCCTAACCAACCCTTCCCCAAGCCTAACCCTAACCCCAGCTTTCCTAAACCTAACCCTGACCCATACCCATGTCCTAACCCTAACCAATCCTTCCCCAAGCCTAATCCTAACCCCAGCGTTCCCAAACCTAACCCTAACCCTAACCAACCCTTCCCCAAGCCTAACCCTAACCCCAGCTTTCCTAAACCTAACCCTGACCCATACCCATGTCCTAACCCTAACCAATCCTTCCCCAAGCCTAATCCTAACCCCAGCGTTCCCAAACCTAACCCTAACCCTAACCAACCCTTCCCCAAGCCTAACCCTAACCCCAGCTTTCCTAAACCTAACCCTGACCCATACCCATGTCCTAACCCTAACCAATCCTTCCCCAAGCCTAATCCTAACCCCAGCGTTCCCAAACCTAACCCTAACCCTAACCAACCCTTCCCCAAGCCTAACCCTAACCCCAGCTTTCCTAAACCTAACCCTGACCCATACCCATGTCCTAACCCTAACCAATCCTTCCCCAAGCCTAATCCTAACCCCAGCGTTCCCAAACCTAACCCTAACCCTAACCAAACCTTCCCCAAACCTAACCCTAACCCCAACTCTCCCAAGCCTAACCCTAACCCCAACCCTCCCAACGCTAACCATGACCCAAATCCTAAACCTAACCCCTCCGGGACCACCATCATTCACCGGCCCAATAACCCTGACCTCAACCCCGTTTTAATACCATTTATATCTACCTTCTCTAATAGAATCACCGGATTACATAATACCATCAAACGGAACTTTACCCATACCCAAACAATACATCCGGCTTTCCATAATCATACCACCATATCTTCATACAGGAAAAATAAGAACCTTCATAGCCTATTAATAAAATCAAAATACTCAGACAACAAACCATCAACACAAACACAATACCACACACACTACAGACACAGAAAATTCATTTCAAACCCCCATAGCAATACGGCATTCCCTACATTAGGCTCATTTACATTAAACACCAGCAACGTAGTATACATTATTACATGCACCACCTGCAATAAACACTATATCGGCGAAACCAAACATTCTATCCTCATCCGACTCAGGCAACATCTATACAACATTGGGGAAGGCAAATTAACCACCCACCTGGTCAACCATTTTCAACAACACCCCACCAATAACTTAATAATATCAGGTTTGGAGACTAACGACCAATGGACTGTTGGGCAGAGAAAGCGGGCGGAAAAACTGTGGATTCATAAAATGAACACCATTGTGCCTACGGGCCTTAATGACAATCCCATCCAGTTGCGACAGGCCCGGGGAGCATCCTGACCCGCCTCTTTCTCTGCCCCATGGTCCCTGCTGATGCACTCTGCCTGGGGATCGAACCCTGGTCCCCGGGATGGTGGAGGTTGTGCTCTACCAACCTGACCACGACCATCTTATGAAATAACCTCCTGGATTCACCCTAACCTAAACTTCCAAACCAGATTTCACAAAACAGGTCAGTAGGCCAGTGCAAAAAAAATCAAAACCCTGAACCCTGAACCCCAATCCTAACCCAAACCTAACCCTAACCCTAACCCTAACCCTAACCCTAACCCTAACCCTAACCCTAGCGGGGGGGGGTCATCGAGATAGATCTTCTAAACCTAACCCTAACCCTAACCCCTAACCCTAACCCTAACCCTTATTTATTATTAAACAGTACACATCATGACATGACCAATGTTGTCTCTTTTCAATGTCCTACAGGACACTCCACTGGTCCTCATAAAAACTTGAGTGAGCAGTGTCAGCTGCATAGAGGTCATATCTTGACTGTAGAACTTAAGATTTCCAGGCGAACTTTTCCTGGAGCAAAGATTAAAGTAAGACTCCAGATGAACGATTCATGGAGCATAAAGTAAGACTCCCACTTTGAGAATTCCGTGTGTATGAAGCCACGAAGAACAGAATTTTGCCTCCGGAACCTTTGGAAAGCTCTGCGGAAGGCCAGTATCACAGTCCCATCAGTGGAGATCTACTTTCTCATCATTAAATGTTTACTCACCCCTGCCTGCCACTCAAAGTTCAACTTGAGGTACCTTATTACAAATATAAGGACAACTCAGTCATTCATATAAAATAATTCTTTAAAATACCTAATATTTATGTAATTACCTGCCCCACTACAAACAACACCAAATGGTCCATTTCATATAATTTGTTTTCATAACTGCAATGCAGACCACTTACCTGTGTAATTACCTTACCTGCAAAAGGAAAGAATTAAGGAATTTCAAACGACACCAATTGGTTTATTACATGTTTTATTTCAAACTGACAAAAGCATTAATACAACCACATGACAAATACTTACCTGGTAAATTACCTTAAAAGAAGGAATTACCCACCTTACACCTCAATTGAATCCACCCTTCACATTGTCTCGAAAAGAGTTTTGTAAAAGAAAGGGGAGGAGCTTCAGAGTATATAAAGGCAGAACAGCAAACAGTTCACTGCTCACTCTGACCTCAGCCAGCATAGGACAAAATGCTCCATGCACTCAACATAAACAAAGCAAAATGACTTGTGTTTATTACCACTTATTACACATCTTAAGCCCAAGCCTGAAGAAGATTTATTTCAATCGAAACGTCGCGGCGGGCTTAAAGATTGCAACCATGGATGTGTTATGACACTATTATTGAGAATTAAGACGATACTTACCATTGTAATTACCTTACCTGAAAAAAGGAAAATAGAAGGAATTACCTACTCCAATCAAGGATGATTTAAAAACCAAATTTATGGCAAATGGTCTACTTATAACAACTGCATTGTAGCAGAATTTTTTGAACCACCTATATACCTTACTGGAATAATAGGACAATTATCTACCCCAAACAGGGAAAATTTAAAAGCATATTTTATGACAAATGGTCCACTTACAACAACTGCATTAAAGCAGAATTTTTAGAACTACCTATGGTGTTCATTTGAGGTTATTTTACCGAGTGAGGGGCACCCTATGTTCCAGGAGTGGCCCGTGCACAACGTTGGACCGACTGGGTCGGTCCACGGATATTACCGTTCTTACCTAACCCTGGCCAGTGCCGCCTGGAACAGCATTGGGGTGCCCCTCTAAAACACTACTTCAGTCTTCTCCATGTTGGACCGATACTGTCCAATTTTAGGAATCGTTTCCCACAAAGTAACCGGCGAGAAAGAGGCCAAGGAATTAACGGCTCCCGACGGACCCTGCTTTCTACTACCCCTACCCCAAATCCTCTTTCCCTAACCCTAACCCTAGGCCCCTAACCCTAAACCTAACCACAGGACCCCTTGCCCTCATCCTAACCCCCATCCCATCTGGTTCAGGGACGATGCTGTTGGACAGCGTATATATGAAGAAAGACATGCTTTTGACTGGGTATTGGAAAGTGGAATGACTCATATTTACACTACGTAGTATTCACCTTTTCTCCTTCCTTAAATTTTAGTGGGAAAAGGGTAGGAATTGTCCACAAACAAACACCAATTGGTTTATTACATGTTTATTTCAAACCGAAGAAACATCAAAATAACTGTTTATTCAATACTTACCTTGTAATTACCTTAAATTAAGGAATTACTCACCCTACGACACACAACACCAATTGGTTTATTTATTTATTATTAAACAGTAAACATCATGACATGACCAATGTTGTCTCTTTTCAATGTCCTACAGGACACTCCACTGGTCCTCATAAAAACTTGAGTGAGCAGTGTCAGCTGCATAGAGGTCATATCTTGACTGTAGAACTTAAGATTTCCAGGCGAACTTTTCCTGGAGCAAAGATTAAAGTAAGACTCCAGATGAACGATTCATGGAGCATAAAGTAAGACTCCCACTTTGAGAATTCCGTGTGTATGAAGCCACGAAGAACAGAATTTTGCCTCCGGAACCTTTGGAAAGCTCTGCGGAAGGCCAGTATCACATCCTATCAGTGGAGAGCTACTTTCTCATCATTAAATGTTTACTCACCCCTGCCTGCCACTCAAAGTTCAACTTGAGGTACCTTATTACAAATATAAGGACAACTCAGTCATTCATATAAAATAATTCTTTAAAATACCTAATATTTATGTAATTACCTAACCTGATTGAGGAGGAATTACCTGCCCCACTACAAACAACACCAAATGGTCCATTTCATATAATTTGTTTTCATAACTGCAATGCAGACCACTTACCTGTGTAATTACCTTACCTGCAAAAGGAAAGAATTAAGGAATTACAAACGACACCAATTGGTTTATTACATGTTTTATTTCAAACTGACAAAAGCATTAATACAACCACATGACAAATACTTACCTGGTAAATTACCTTAAAAGAAGGAATTACCCACCTTACACCTCAATTGAATCCACCCTTCACATTGTCTCGAAAAGAGTTTTGTAAAAGAAAGGGGAGGAGCTTCACAGAGTATATAAAGGCAGAACAGCAAACAGCTCACTGCTCACTCTGACCTCAGCCAGCATAGGACAAAATGCTCCATGCACTCAACATAAACAAAGCAAAATGACTTGTGTTTATTACCACTTATTACACATCTTAAGCCCAAGCCTGAAGAAGATTTATTTCAATCGAAACGTCGCGGCGGGCTTAAAGATTGCAACCATGGATGTGTTATGACACTATTATTGAGAATTAAGACGATACTTACCATTGTAATTACCTTACCTGAAAAAAGGAAAATAGAAGGAATTACCTACTCCAATCAAGGATGATTTAAAAACCAAATTTATGGCAAATGGTCTACTTATAACAACTGCATTGTAGCAGAATTTTTTGAACCACCTATATACCTTACTGGAATAATAGGACAATTATCTACCCCAAACAGGGAAAATTTAAAAGCATATTTTATGACAAATGGTCCACTTACAACAACTGCATTAAAGCAGAATTTTTAGAACTACCTATGGTGTTCATTTGAGGTTATTTTACCGAGTGAGGGGCACCCTATGTTCCAGGAGTGGCCCGTGCACAACGTTGGACCGACTGGGTCGGTCCACGGATATTACCGTTCTTACCTAACCCTAACCCTAACCCTAGATGGGCTATAAAAATGGGTGCAATTCCCTAACCAGTCTCAGACAGACACAATGCCTCTACGGAGAAGGATCAGGGACAAGCTCTAAACAGAGACCCACCATGGGGATGACATGACTTAATTCAAACTGACTATACTTACCTGCCCTAGCCTGATGAAGAAACAAGAATTTCGAAACGTCGCGACAGGGCCAGACTAAAAGCTAAAAATGACTTACCTGACTAAGAAACGAACCCTCCCTCGGACGAGCGGAGAGATTTAAGCCTAAAATTGTACATTTGTAAATAGTTCGTTCATTTAACAGTCCACGTATGTGTAATAACACCGTGTAATAACTACTGTATTAGTTTGAGAGCACAGGACCTGTGACAAATGGGGACCAGGGAGCCCCCTGGAGTGAAGGACCGTGCACTTCCCACCACCTTTTTAATGGAGGTGGGTTAATTTTCCCCAACCTAACCCTAACTATTCGGCAAAAGGGGATATGTGAGACTGTGAGAGTGCTGATGACGTGCGTCGGCCAGTGCATTGCCTTTGGCTCCCCAGACCAAACTGCCCAGTCGTCGGACGAAGCGGGGGGAGTCATCTAGATAGATCTTCTAAACCTAACCCTTATAATCCCTTTTATCTTAAATATCTCTGCATATAAGCCACCCAAACTTAAAATAATAGGATATTTACCAACCAGAGAGAGTGTTCTCCTAATAAATATCATTTTATCACATCAAATTCAAAATTCAGAATTAACCCTAACCCCAACGAAGGTGCGCACACACAGAATAGAGGTGCCCCACAGAAATATCAGCTCTTTAGACCAATCATGGAGAAATCCAAGATCAGTCGCTTGTAAGAATGATAGTGAAGCATCTCCTTGGGCCGTGCGGTGTATGGGGCACAGGAGCTCTTATGGGGGCCCAATCATGGGTGCCCGGATGGGGGCCGAGGAGGCATTGGTCTGGATAGACATCAGGCTCCTCTTCATTGAACCTGAAAGGTAAGAGTGCAGGTAAGATTGCAGAAGACAGAGAAATTCCACCAGAAATTATTCATTCCTAACTAGCTCCTCCCACTTTGGGGGATTTGCTCGTTCGACCACTTCCCAATGTAGTAGAGGGTTACCAATCGATCCGCAGTACCCAATTTAGTATAGACAGATGCACCTTCCAAGTCTCTCCGACCTTCACAAAAAAAGTGATTCAAGAATATCTCCTCAGATTTTGGGGCATTTGCTCGTTCGACCCCTTCCGAAGGTCGTAGGAGCTCGGGGATAGTACCAATCGATCCGCAGCACCCAAATTAGTTCAGACGAAACCATTTTCCAAGTCTTTCCGACCTTCACAAAAAAAGTTATTCAAGAATATCTCCTTCTCCAATGTGCTTTCATCCCTTATCCTAACCCCTAACCCTAACCCACAAAATAAGGTTGGTCCTTATTTGGTCCCTAACGCTGTGGCTAAGGAGAGGGTAACTAGATACAAGATACCTAATACAGCAACAATAAGAAGGAACATAGGGAAAGGGGAGGAGTTCTAAGGGGTTATAAAAAGAAAGAGGAGGACAGAGAAGAGGATGAAACAAAAGAGAGCAAAAGGGTTGTGAATTAAGAAGACAAGAAAAGGAATATAGAGGACGAAATGTAAAAAGAGGTCTAGAGCAGATTAAAGAAAAGACAAACAACACAAGAAAGTTGAAATAGTAAGTTTACAGGATTTAGTGATGCCAGTTATATAATTAATAAAATTAAAATAACCTTTTTTTCCATCATCAATGAGGAACACACTCCAGAGATTCCATCCCCAAAATACTGCTGTTTGTTTCCTGATGTCGCTGATGAACACTGCGCGAATCCACGACAAACAGAAGCTGAAGTCGTACTGGGAGCAGAGGATTGTTCGGCACAGCGAGCACATGGGTGAAGAGGAGAATCGGGTGGGGAGCAGTGCACTGGCACGGTGAGCTGGAAAATTGTTACTTTTTAAGCACTCAAATTTGTTTCTTCTCACAGATCTGCATTTAAACATTGTCGTTTTGGGAAATTTAACCCGCTAAAAGTAACCACTATCAAGAAAAGACATTCTAGATTAATTTACATAGAATAATTCTTACTTTGAATATAATCTGCAGCTGCTTTGTAAGTGGTCGACTCTATCCCTAAATTCTCCTCTCAAAATGAAAGAACACAAAGTGAAAAAACAGAAACCAGAGCTTGCTTTGTTTATGTCATGTTCTTTTCACTGACAGTGGGAACATTAGCCGACTCGTGTTTCTTCACTATCTTCTACAAGATCATGCACACGAAGTCTGGTTAGGGTTTTTATTTGTATGAACTTTGGTTCCTCAGAAAGGACGACCATAAAAGATAACCTTTTTGACACTCTTCAGTGTTCATCTCTCTCTCTCAGTCAGACTAGCCCTTGATTAGTTTAGAAAATGACTCACGTCTGTTTACAGCTCATCTGTCTGTCATCACATAGGAGCCTGAGAATGTTGATTAGAAGCAGCTCAGTTATACCTTTGAGTCCTGGAGATCAGTGAGAATATCAATGCTGAAGATTAACAGACACATGATGCACTGTGCTGACGGACAAATGCTGGCTAACAGAGACACAACAATATGAATCCTGTCACGTCTAAAGCAGCCACACACACAGACACACTCTTTGTTTTCCTTAACACAATAGTTCCCTGACAGCGATGAGTGCAGCTCAAGTTTCAGTGGCTGTCTGCATGATTACTTTAAGCCCAGGAGTTATGGTGAGGGTAAATACTGGATCTGCTCATCTTTGATCCCAAACCCCGAATACAGCCCACACCAAAATAAATGACCTAAGTCTATCTTGATTTGTATTAACATTTACTGCTGCACATGTCAACCTTACTATATGGATTGACATTGCTGTGATGTTTGTTAAATTGTAGTACACTAGGATTATGTCATTAAATATTTCATGATATTTCTGTAGTATGGAATTTAATGGATTTATGATGGCCTGATGTTCTATGATTTATTATACTGTGGCCTTAACAACTTTAAATGTTTTCTATTTTTTTGATAACGTAATGTGTTATGATATTTTTTCTGCCTTACAATAGTTGCAACTTTGCATTTCTTATGATACTCAGACATATAGAGAGACATGAAAAGTTAGGGATCAGGGGGATGACTCATAATAAATGGCCCAGAAAGGCCAAGTTTCTCCTGATATTCTTATTATCTCTTTCTTTACAGGGACATTTGTATATCCTACTATACATGATATTTTTATATCTTACCATACCATGATATGTACCATGTTTTTATATTGTTCTACACTGTGATAGTTTTATATTTAACTTTACTATGATATTTTATATTTGATTATATTGTATTATTATATCTTACTAAACCATATTAATCACAGTATTTTAAAATCTAACTATACAATGATATTTAATATTATACTATACAATGATGTTTTTGTACTTCACTATACTTTATATTTCCCTATCGAATTATCCTATCATTTCTTTATATAACATTAATTTTTATATAAATAATAGGGGATGATATTTTCAAATCTTACAATACTATGATATTTTTGTTATTTTACCATGATGTTATTATATCTTACTATAAATTGATATTTTTCAATCAATCACATTTTATTTGTTTAGTCTCAAATCCAAAAATCAGTTTCTTTGTTAGGTCTTAACAAGAAGCAACATCGTCTGTTCTTAACTCAACAAAAGTAAAACTGACAAAGAAACTTTATTACATGTCCATAAAGCTCAGAGAGTCACAGGTGAGGATCCTTCTCCCAAGACACAAATACAAGAGATGCTGATGGAACTGAAGCCATCAACATGTCTATCACAAAGTCTTGTTGTAATCATTGTCCACGATCAGCTGCCACCATGTTGAACTCTCTCTCTCTCTCTCTCTCGGTCTGTCTGTCTGTCTTTCTCCCTCTCTCTCTGTCTGTCTGTCTGTCTGTCTGTCTGTCTGTCTGTGTCTCTCTCTCTCTCTCGCTCTCTCGGTCTGTCTGTATGTCTCTCTCTCTCTCTCTCACTCTCGGTCTGTCTGTCTCTCTCTCTCGCTCTCTCTATCTCTCTCTCTCTCTCTCTCTCTCTCTCTCTCTCTCTCTCTCTCCAGGCTGAGGGAGCAGTGGGTGGTCAGGTTGGATCAGAGGAATCGTCACCAGCAGAGTTTTTTTGAAGAGAGAATCAGAAGAGCTGAGAAAATGAAGCATAGTGTTATCAGTCCTGAGTCGCCCTGACACAAAGTTACGCTCCTCATCAGTTTATAGGTTCATTGATGAAGTAAATTCTTTTAACAGAAAAACAAACTATTTAATCAGAATCAAATCCACTGAAACTATGTAAAAACATATACAAGCTGTTTGTCATAAATAAAGAGTGAGTATAAAAATGTCTGTTAGTTTACTTTTAGAAGAATGCTCTTTTTGTGTGGCTGAGGGGTAGAGTGGTCGTCCTCCAACCTGAAGGTCGGCAGTTCGATCCTCAGTCTGAACAATCTGCATGCCGAAGTGTCCTTGGGCAAGATGCTGCACCCTGAATGGCCCTCATAGAATAACAAGGTGATGGGATAGATGCACTGTATGAATGTGTGTGTGATTGGGTGAATGTGAAACTGTAGTGTAAAGCGCTTTGAGTGGTCATCAAGACTAGAAAAGCGCTATATAAATACAAATCCATTTTTATTTTCACTTTTATGCTGCACTTCATTCCTGCCTGGTCACATCGTTTTCATTATCGTACAGTTTCATTGTTACTCCTTGTATCTGGTGGTCAGAAGTTAATAAAATGTTGATCTATATGTGCAAAAATTGTATCTTTAGTTTTACAGTTAACAGCTTAGTCTCTGCAAACACTAACAATAACAGGGGGATTTCAGTCAAAACGGGTAACTCTCAAATATAAATACATAGCAAGTTCACTGCTTGAACAACATTAGAAAAGTATTTCTTTGCAATGGGCTGCATAGTTGTAGTCATTTTCACTTAGGTTAAGCAGTATGTGTGTTGTATATTTTTCTATTCTAACCCTAACCCTATAACAAATTTCACATACAAGGAATTTGCTGTGTGCAAGTTGACTTGCACAGAGGCCTGATGGCCTTTGGGATGAACTGGAGCATCAACTGTGAGTCAGGACCTTTCAACCATCATCGGTGTTGGATTTCACTCAAACCCTGTGGCTGAATGGGATCAAATCCCTGCATCAGGTTCAACATCTGGACGAAAGACTTAAACCAAGGCAGATGCTAATGTGACCATATATGTTGTCCATGTCCATTGTGTTTTAGAACAATTTATTTGTCAAAGTCAGTACTTATTCAACTTTAATTGATATTGTTAAATTGATAATGATACGTCATAGACAAAGCTGGATGTTTGTCTTTATTGGTAGAAAATTATGTTGGGTTGGATTTAGAGAGCCTGGTGAATAAATGGGACTGGACTCGACCTGCTATATGTAACCTTAGTTCTATATATAAATATATATAGATATAAATATATATAGAACTATGAATACATATACGCCCTCTCCACCCACACAAACAACGACCTGAGTCACAGCTGCTCTTGATAAAAAATCTGAGTGAACAGCGAGACGCAACTAGAAATAATGGTGATGACAATAGTAATGATTGTGCAGCTGTTTTCAAGGGATAGGGTTAACCTAACCCAATGCTGCACTCATCTTGAATCCTGCTTTATCAAACCCCTAGACCGGAAACTCAACTTTGTGGGTTTCAGAATACTGATACACTGACTGTGTTGACTTAGAGTTAAGTGAGTGAATGGTGAATGCGGTAAAAAAATAGAGCTGTAAGATCCAGTGGAATAATACAGAAGAGCTAAATAAATGAACCAGTGTGGACAATAAAAATCATTTAGAGATTTGTTACATGTATAAAATAATAATAGGAAAACTATTATTATAGTGTGTTGCTCACTGATTACCACATTATGCTGGGAAACAGCTGGTGGTATTAGGTCAGAACATTTCTCTCCTGAAATACCAGGAAGTAAAGACAGAACTTTCTCTCAGGGCTGTTGATCATTAGGCTGAACACAGCTGCAGCAGCAGTATGAGGGGTGGCCAGCTGGGGCCAGCAGTCGGCCTTGTGTTACATTCAAGCTTAGGCTGGTTTATCTTCTGTAATGTGTATTGGTGCTGTTTAACAGGCCGACTCCCCTCTGTGATGGCTCTGTTTGCTTTGTGAAATTTAAGAGCCAAAACTTCGGTGGCTCATTACAGAGCCTGTTAACTCAATAAAGCTCTCTGTGAAGCCTATTTGGTCAAAAAGCTCAGTGGTGACCCTAAATCCTTCAAATCCACCCTCTAGTTGCTTAGGGTAAGGCGTAGCTGGTTCTTTTAAACACAACATCACAAATAGTGGACATTGAGGACAAAGATGTTAGTCCGTAGACTGTGGCTCTCAGTCCTATTGATAATAAATACAGACATGGCCCATGCTAGGAGAAGGTCAGTGGAACCGAGAAGTAGCTGCACAGCTGAGGGTATAAATGAATCTTTGGAGCTGGTAAACGTACCTGGTCATGATATGACAACACACAAAGTATGGATCATTATCATGATAGAAGAAGCTGCTGTTCTAACTAAGGCCTAAAATGGATCAGCTTGACACTCCACAAATATACTGAGAAAAGGGGTTTTGCACTGTTGAATTGTTTGGGATCATGAAACACTTAAATTTAAACTTTTCATCCCAAATGGATAAGCCAGTCAATGCAACAATCGATTACAGTTGGCTGAGTCTGTACATGTAAACGAGCCCTCGTTTACAGAGAGTGCGTGCCCTCGTTGGCTTTTGCAGAATTTGGACAACCCCTGCCTTCTCCAATTGGGTCGAATGAGCTGTCCATCTAAAGTTCAGAGTGCAGCCACCATTTTGAGATCCATAGAGCTGCTTTGTTTACATGCTAACAGAAGTTAGGAGGGAAAATAAGTCAAAGTTGGCATGTAGCTGCTGGCTACTCTGAGAGTATGCATCAGCTGGCTGTGGCTATTCTTTGATGAAATAGTGTGCTATGGAGTGATTATGTTACTGGAATGGATCGTCTCGACCTTTGGCAATGTACCAACACTGTTTTTGTTGGAATGTTATCGGTCTGTAGATTAATATCATGCTTCTTAGGTGAGTGACGTCGACTATCTTAATAATTTTTTGGGGTAAGTTGTCTGACTGCTACATTGATTGTACCGGCTATGGTGGTCGGATCTTGAAATGGTTTACATCAGTGGAATCAGAAGAATGTTAGCTTTCTAACCCTAACCCTTGCATTAGTACCTAGCTGTACGACACAGTTCTTTAAATACAAATGTTTGACGCTGATCGATAAAAAAGCACACCTGGCGGGCGTATCATGTCCCGTATTCGGGCCATGATAGCTTAAGCGGTTAAGACCCCCCCCCCCCCCCCCCCCCCACTTGATATAGCCCATTCTGCTGTGATTAGTCAACTGCTTTCAGTTTGTGTAGGAAATGTCGGTGTCCACTCTCACTTTATCAGGAACTCATTCTTTCTCAAAATGTTTTAATGGAATGTTTTCTATTGGCATCTCAACGAGCTTCGAAGTTCATATGCTTTGGTTTGGTGGGTGTGACAGAAGGGTTGTCCAATCTGCACAGATGTGTATATAACTCATATTATAAGTCAGTGTTACAATATATTGTAAAGTCTTCTACAAAGACATAAGCTGCTGTTTCACATCAGGTGAAGGTTTTAGAAGTTGCTATAAAGACAGAGACTGAAACATCAAGTGTATTTTATGAAACACGTATATAAAGTCATCGTCTACCTCCGAATGACAATAATGACCTCATCAGCTGCTGTTGTCACAACGGTTCTGTCACAAACCCTAACAACATCACAGTGTTCAACGTACCACTGTTAATAGGGTTAGGCTTAAAAAAATTAAATTTCATTTTTAACTAGATATATAAAGTTGACAATTTAGTTTTTGCACTAGCTTGTTAATGTAAACAAAGGCAACTGACTAATGTTTAATTAATGTACATATTTCTTTTGTTCCCTCTTTACTTCTGACAAAAAAACTGTGGTTTCAATTTTGTAGTAACACACGAAGGCCTTGAACCGGCAGTTAAGAACTTATGTCTCCAACTGTTTTAATTATTTTCCATAAATTTTAAATTCTCATTTTCCTCATCGTGGATTAGAGCATCAGCTGTGTGTGTTTCTTCATCTCTCGCTGCAGCGCGTGACCGCTGTTCACGAATCTCTCTAAAACGAGCTGTGAGTGGATCTGACAGCTCTCTGTTCGGTAACTGACAGACAATTAGCCCAATTCCACACGACAATTAAACAGACAGCATTCTTGGATTGTGAATGGACAAGACATTTTTACTGGGTTGCAGAGGAGAAGATTTCTAATTAGAGCATGTGTGGGGACGAGCAGAATTTCTATTGTGATGCATCTGAATATGAAGAAAATCTGAATTTAATGGGGTTGTTTGTAATTATCTAGTTTTTTAGAAGCTCTACAAGTCACAAACATTGACTGTAAATAAAGATGGATGCATGAAAGCTCTGAAAATCAAATCCAAAGTGTCTCTTTAGCCTCTGCTGGCTGGCTCCAAGAGTTCAGTCTTCAATAAAATATAATACTAATATTTTCATTGAATTCCTGGAGAATGCCTCGTGGAAGTTGATGAAAACAATCAGACATGTCTGGAAAACTAATATTTTTGTGTGTTTATGTATGTTAGTGTTTGTGATTTAGTGCAGCTTGATTAATGATTAATTTTACTTGTTGGGCTTTGGTGGAGGTATAAGCTCTGCTGAGTGACATAATAGATTGTTTATGACAGTGGTCGAGATGTCTCACACAAGCACATCATTGGGAGAAAGGATTACGAATACTACAGCACAAATGCAAAGCCACGTTACAGAAACTGACTGAAGCCGCATAACCTACTGCGATCACGTGAGCCGTCAATTGTGAAAACCTGCTCAAGCCAGCAGCAGCTTCAAATGTTGTTATAATCAGCTGCTTTCCCTAATGCACACCCAATGTTACAATAATCTCATTGTTTGTTTTCTAGTTTTTTACATTTGAAGAATGTACAGAAAATAATGATCAGAGAACTGATACCATATAAAAAGATGTGTTTTGGGTATTTTTATTATAAGTGGGTGAGAAAGGAAATGGTTTTCGAGCCAGGAGCTTGGAGCGCTGAGAGGGAAGAAGTCGGTATTTTGTTTGGTGGACTTCTTGGGTTTCAAAACGTGGGACTACAGCCATAGAACCTGCCATCGTCTGCAGATTACACCAAATTGGATTACTTGCACAGGAATACTGAATCCTCAATCCCTAATGAATTCACTACTCAATACATCAGTGTGTGTCATCACCTTGTGGGTGAAGCTCAAAGAGTTTAACATGTGTTATGAGGACAAATCTGTAATCAGGTGGTATATTTCACCAAATCTCTTCTTTTCGTAACACATTTAATTATAGTTTCATTATATTTCACCCAAACAAAGCTACAATTAAACTGAACATGAGCAACAAATATTACTGGATAATCTGAACATTTCAGGTTCATAAACCTTGTTCACTTCAGTCAAATGATAAAAATGATGAGAGAAGGAAAAGATACATAATAAAATAAAGAATACAACTGAAAAGAGGGCAGAAGCAGCAGAGAAATGATGATGAGGTTTAGTCAGAATTCATTAGGGCTAAAGTTGTGTGAGACAGACTCACACAAATACACTAAATAATTCCAGAATCTCATTTCAGATCTGATTAATTACTCTCTCACGCTTGACGAAGGAAATCAGCAGCAAAACTGAAGGGATTAACACAAACACACACACAAACACACACACACACAGATGGGAAATTAATTATTCATCTAGCTCGCCTGCTTTTGTATTAAATTGGGGAAAAAGACAGCAACTTAGTTATATGAGCAAAACAATAACAATCCATAAACTCGCTAACTGGGTACATAAACTCACCCTACTCTGTGTGTGTGTATCTGTGTGAATGTGTGTATGTGTGTGTGTGTGTGTTAGTGTCTGTGTGTTGCACTCAGTTGAGCAGATCGATCCAAAAGCATCACGTTTCAGAGACCCTGACAACAATGACAATAACTCTCAATGATGTGTTGTTGTTCTCTTCTTTTCTTTACTCAACAAAAACTAAACAAACCTGAACGCACTTCTTCAGTTGTTCTTCTCTGGCTATTTAATGGGTGTCTCCTGTATTAACCTTCACTGCTGCTGCCTATGGACGCCATGGTGGGCGGTCTCTCTCACACTCAGTTACGGTCCTCACATGTCGTTCTGAGAACATATGATGAACCAATCACAATCAATTATCACGGTGTCAGTCTCTAATGCTCCACCAACATATATTCAGACTGATTTCATGCTTCTCTGTGAACCTGTGACCTCAAACCGAGCGAGTTCCAGCTGAGAGAATTATTTTCTATTCCGCTCTTGAATTATTTTTCACAATAACTGTGATTTTAAGAAAATTTGATAACTGTGACTCCATGAGACTCTGGATCTCCAAACACTCACATCAGCACAACTTGAGTTCCAAGATATTGTAGCTTGCTATCTGGATAGTGGACGGTAATGGAGATGTGTCTTTGACCATTTTGACAGTTGAGAGACCACATAAAGCTACTTCACATAAGCCACCAACATGCACTCTTGACCAATCCAGAGACAGTGTCAGCTGTCAATCATGTCGTCTGTTTATATATCATCAAATAGTTAATAAAATCTAAACTGATCAGAAACACTGGAACAGTTGAACAAACTTCAGTGTGATAATAACTACCTGAGATAACAGAAACTATCAATGAGAAACATTTATTTAACATATAATTAGATTTTTAGTTTTGTCCATGTCCCATGGATGATACCGCTGGCACCATGACCAGGTCCTCAGGTCAGGACAGCTTAGAGGGCAGTGGAAATTCCATGAAATTGTTCTGTATTTATAAAGAGCTTTTCTAGTCTTGATGACTCAAAGCTCTTTACAGTTTGACATGCACCCATTCACACACCCATTCATACAGTGCATCTATTAGCAGCACCTTGTTGTTCAATGAGGGCAGATGGGGATGACTGGGGATCGAACTGCCGACCTTCAGGTTGGAGGACGACCACTCTACACCTCAGCCACAGCTGCCCAGAAAACATGGTGATCACTTCCCTTTGTCCCGGTACAGTGCCATAATCAGAATCAACCGGGGAAGTATTCTTGTTGGAACTTATTGTTCCCTACTTATTGTAATGGAAGTTGGGTTCTGGGGCTTTTCTGGTCATTAGGATTGAAAAGACAAAAAATCTGGTCTCTCGCCTACAGAATCTGTAGATTCACAAGAAGAATCTGTTTGTAGGGATTATTGTAGGATTGGATCAACCATGACACAAGCTTGTTCTCTTGGTTCTTCTTTAGTCTTAATTAAATAGGTTTAAGGAGCAGAGACAAGTGGAACCTTCTTTTAAGTGAAAGGTTTCTGCTGCTTTAGTGACACATGGTCAGAGTTTAAGTTTGTGCTGTCTCAGTTTTCCCCCGCAAGCAGCAACGTGCTGATCACATCTACTACAGCTTCACTGTACATGAGGCCTGATGATCATTCAATAGTGTCTCCAAAGTTTCCTGTAATCAAGCTTTTCTACCAACATGAAACCTTCACATTTGAATGACCTTTCTCCCAGCAACACCCACAGGAAAACTGCAGTGCTCAGTGTTTTCTGTACATTTATTCAGGTAACTGCAAAAGAAAGTTCACGTGGTATGTAAATATTCATGATCAGATGTAATGTTCTCTCTACTGGGGCTGAAGATTAAGAAACACACAAATGTACCCAATGTCATCACTGAACAGGAACATTATGACAACCTTGGTCTGAAACCAGCAAAGACACTTTTATGCTGCCTTTCACAGAACAGTCTTTAAATGTTTCATCTCATGTAAAATTAAAAATCCGTTTCCTCCAGACCTGAACCAGCTTCGCAAATGAGTTTCTTCCTCGTCATCTTTTTGTTTTATCTGACAACTGTGTCTGGTCTGTGGCGCCCGTCAGGCTGGCAGGAAGCAGATGGGGTCTGACGTGTGAACACAGAGGAAGGAGACGAGCTGTCACTTCGTTTATTCTGCTGCTCTGTCCTCGACTAACAACCAGCTCCACACGGGCCTCATTCCTCTGCCTCATCAGCCCAGAGACAAACAGCTCATGAGTCTCTACCCAGTACAGACAACTGAAGAACTTAAGAGCAGCTGAAGAGACACAGTTAAACTCAGATGCATAAATGAACCAATCGCTCAGCACATTTGCTTTTGTATCAAAACTTTATTTATCAAAAAAAGAATCAACAATTGAAATAACATTTCTATAAAAAAGGATCATGGGACTTTTCTACAGTGCATTACAAAACCAGCATTTGTATACAACAGTGTGGATAGAAACTTCGCTCGACTTCATCGGAGATACATTGCAGTGCTCATCTTCCTCACCACCATCATTGTCGTTTTTATCCCCTTCACTCACACGAACAAAATGGACTCTAAAATATTGCAGTCACTTAGCTAATTTGGTTATAATCACTCTCGAATTTGGGCTTCTTTTTATCAAAGAATAAAGTCAAAGTGTTTTTATTCTGAGCTGTCCGTCCATCCGTCGGCTCCTCAGTCAAACAATGACAATCTGAAAGTGGAGTTATTCTCTGTATGAGATAAGAGGCATTTTAATTTGGCCCTTTTCACCCCGATGAGATGAAGTCCTAATCTTTTTTAAATTTTTTGTGTCACCCTGGAAACTGTCTGCTCTGGAGCCGACAGACTCGATTTCACAGGCCACGTTCAAAGTCAGCAAATCCCCGCTCAACTTCAAGTCCCTTTTTTTTTAACTCTTTTTGACCGTGTGATTTGTCCCTTTATTGATCGTCAGAGGTTCCCACACAGGGCTTATCCGATGTCGGATAACCCCTGAATGCACCACAACAGTTTGGAAACAAGCTGCTTCTCTCTATCACCTTAAATATGACAAATGATATCAGGCTCCGCCCTTTTGATACAGATACCGCTATAAAATAAAAACTGCATAGGTGAGGTCAATTTACACAGTTTAGACAACAAACGGAAAGTGGTGGTGACTGTGTCCTCAGACAGACACAATATGCTGCCGAACCATTTATATGGGAATTTATCACTTTCATAATGAAATATAAATAATTTCCCCACAACATTATAAAAAATACTGAAACCGTTTAAGAAAAAGAAATATCTTCATTTTTGTTCTTCGCTAAACTAAATTTACATCTGCAGAAATATCATCACATGGTTATAAATAAAAGTTTTAAAGAGCACTCAAATTAAGTAATAATAATAATGATAATAATATATTAAATTTGATTATAAAAACTTACTACTAGCCTATTCGGACTGTACATTGTAAAAAAGCAGTTCTCTTTAATGTAGTTCTGCTGCAGCAATGCTTTTTTCCACAGTAAAATACATACAAAAAAATGCAGAGCCGACAGTGTAAGGGTCAAAAACACGAGAATGAAAAGAAACAGATATGAGACATTTGTTTCTGAATTAGAGTGAAAGGTTGAACTGTTAAAAAAGAAAACCACTTTCTTAAGGTTCCCCTAATACTGCTTTCCTGAATGTTCACATTTTGGGCTTATAGTTGACGAATTGACACAGAATAATTTGAAGTGAATGATTAAGATTTTTATAACCAGTATTACTGGACCTTTCCAGTAATAACTTAACTTGATTTTTATGACAGATGACAGAGCTCATCCACCAATTACTATCTGATCAGTGACACAGATATGACCTCTGCCTAAAGAAGAAGAAAGATGTCTGAAGTTCTCTTCTTGTTGGTTTTAAATTAAGAAGAAAACTATGCTTTTTTTAAATAACATAAATTATATTTGGACCAACAGAAAGTTTTATTTAGTTTAGAAACCAAGAACTTTTCCTTCCATTAAAAATGAGAAAGGATGATGTGATGATAAATCCCTCGAACCAGCGTTACATTGAGTAAGAACAGATGTTTTGGGACAGGAGTCGGAATTAATGTGATGATCTAAGAAATGTTGAAGCTGTTTAAAAGTTTGCATTGTGTTGCTTTAATATTATTTTGACACATTTCTGTTAAATCATCAACATCAGGAGAAGTGAGATGAATTCTCTCAAGTAACAAAAACCTTTTGCCATCCATTACGTTAACTGGGAGACTTGTTAGGATGGATATGTTTTTGTTGTGGGGGGATTTCCCTCCTGAGATGTTTTGAGAGACTGTTTTCTGTGATACTGGCAACAGGACGAGCCCCGGCATCAAGCCTCTGATGTGTCTTCGTTTCCAGGCAGCTACTGAAACGTTGCATCTGCGCTGCTGAAGTGACAGAACCGCTTTTCTTTAAAGTCTCACAGTTCAAAAGAGAAACAATGCTTTTCGGGAAAAGCCCTCAGCTGAGTCAACCCTCTCATCTGTTCCGTTTGTAATGGCCGTGCAAGAAGAACAAATTAACATCACACGGAGCATTCTAACATTTAACAAAGACTTCTAATAAACTTACTAAAAACAGGAGAAGAAAAATAATTCAGTGGTGAAAAGTAAAGGCACGTGGACTTTCATTTCGCTGGCAACAAAAAATCAAGAGGGTAAACAGGTCATGATGATTGACACGTCTGACACGCAGGATGTTGGCACTGAAAGTTTATATATATGCGTATGTGTCTACATTTTAAAAACATCTGTCCAGATGAATGATGTGGAACTACAGGCGCAAACTGGGATCATCAGGATCTTAACATGACCTGATTTTCTGGCAGCTGTATGGAAATGCCGTTGAATTACAAGATTAATATAAATGTGACTTCACTGCTTAAAGGTTTTAAGACATGGTCAGTTCTCTCTCGTGTAAACAGCAAACCAAGAGGCACAATCATATGAATCACACTCTCCAGCCCTGCTGATTGTTTTCAAGGGCCTGTTTCACTTTTATGAATCAAGTCCTTTTCCTTCCAGGCAGCCTGTGGTTTCAGGTTAGTTCTTTATTGCAGAGACTTGGAAGTAACTTTCATTTCAATGTGGATTAGGGCACTTTTCCTGGGAAACTTGAACATTCATTCACGCATGGGCTGAAAAGTTAATGTTCAAGCAGTGCCTAATCTCTGCAAATTTGAAACAATCTGTCTAAAAGGACATATGGCCATCAGATGTATGAATTTGAACTAATGCATGACATGAAATATTTATCTGAACTAGATTTTGGAAAAAGGAACAGACAGCCCTAATGTGGTTAAAAAGTATGTTTGAGTTTTAACAGCTGACACAGACCTGAGACCCTCAAACAATCCAACAGAACCTGAGTGGATTGTGAAGAATACATATACGTATTTGTAATCCTTCACAGTCAACATGTACAATATAGTGAAACCAACAGCATTGTGGGTCCAGGATCTCAGTAAAACTCAAGGATTCCTAACGATGGTACAAGTTAATTACCTGAGATTCCAACATCAGAACTGAAGAAGCCTCTTGGATGAGAAGTGAAATGTCTTCAAGATGCTCAACCAAGTCCAGTTCACTTGTTTTTAGCACTTGATTATGATTATGCTCCAGTCTGTGCCAAAAGTGGTAATTGTTAGCTTCTCTGTCTCTTAATATTTTTGCATGGAGGTTTAGCTGAGAGCTTTACCTATCATTGCATTTACAAGACCGGACCTGATCTCACCCCCAGCGTTCCAACTGCAATACAAGTGTCTTGCTAGTTATAGACTGACACAGCTGCCTCTAGATTAACATTCTATCCTACTCATCTTGCTTTTTTATAACCAGAAATAATCATATTTAGAGGAGGGGTGGGGGCTGGAGCCTGACTTGATGGCAAGTTACTATCTGTCAATCACACTGTAGTATCTGTGGTATGTTTTAAATTCTCAAATAAGACAAAACTCTCACCTGGGAGGTTTCATTTTCTATCTCTTTCTCTACATGATGTATTTTGATGGCACTCAAAATCTATTACTATGAAAAAACCTTACCTCATAAAATGCTCCTTCATAGTCAAAGCAGCATGCACTTCCACACTCCAGCCAGCAGGGGGTGGCCATGGACTTAACGTGACGTACACATAGTTCAACTTGGCAGAACAAGGTTTCTTAGTACCATCCTAAGCCAAACCTTCATTTGTTCAAAAAGGGGTGGTTTCATCCAATCAAAATCCAGATATCTTTCAACATTTTATGTATGGGGGTGAGACAGACTTCAACAAGGAGCAAAAAAAAGAAAGTCACAAGAAGTTTTCCATTATGTGAATTTGGCAACAACACAACACATGGCGTTTGAATCCGGGGTAAGGAGAATAAAGTACAGCAAGATTGTGGGAGTCTATAGAGGTTCAGATAAATCCTGAGCCAGATGATTCAGACAAGTACAAAAGGTTAAAATACTCTTTTAACCTCAGGATTCAGATTTGGAAGGGCTGCATGAGGTATGAATGATGGATGATTCAATGAGATCAAACTGTCCACTCCAAGAGTGGAACAACATATGGCCAAGAAATGCCAGTAAGGATCCTCACACATGACCTCAACAGACATCCTTGGATCCAGGTAAGAAACATTTTAAGTTTGTTGAAACTTTGGTGGCTGAGGATGTGTTCGTTCTTTCATAATGTAGGCCCTGGTACTTTAAAAAAATATATATACACATCCTGTAACTGCACAAAGAGGAAGTACCCAAAAGAAAAGTGTTGAAAATAGGAGTACTTCCAACAGTAACGAAAAATAAGTTATGTATAGTCACTGTAACAGAGTTGTGCAGAACTCAGCTGAGGAGGACGCTAATGGATACCACAAAGAAGAGGAACAGGAGGGCTCATATAAATGTCTCTTCTTTTTTTGTGAAAATTCTTTCCTCCTGGGTTTTTCTAGTTTTGTGATTGAGGTCGAAGGGTCTTTCAAGGGGTTTCAGTTTGAACTCCTAAAGAAGCCCTTCGATCCTTTTCCTGTTCTGTCAGTTCATGTTTTGCCGCTGTAGAGTTTATTCTGTGTTTCCTTTTGTCCAATCTCAGTCCCAAACAGCAGACACAAGCCCAGACCAGTAGAAACCCAACAAACTCCACCAAGCAGAGAGGCAGGTTCCACAGAGATCTTTTCAAACCTAGATTGACCCATTGCTGCTAGCAAAAAGACAGCAGGTGACATCCAGGCTTGAAGAAGGGTTCCAGACTGGACTATGACCTAGGGCAGGGCCTGGCAGGGGTCAAAGGTTAGAAGGCTGAACCAGTAATAGCATTGAGCTGCTTCATCAGTCCCTCTAGACTGGCCATCTGCTCAGACAGATCGTCCTGCTCGTAAACCTGAAAGACACCAAGTAGAGGATACATGTAAGTGTTAGAAATTCTGTGCTGAATGAAAGATTTAGAGATTCAGGGTTACGCTGGATTTACACAGGACCCGGAAGTGCCTGACTGTTCACACGGGCGATTCTGCTTTCTCCACTTGTTTTTGTATCAAACCCGTTCAATGTACTGGTTCCAGTTCCAGTTCCCCTCTTTCTCTCTCTGTCTATCTCCTTGTGGGGGGGCAGAGGGGGACATGTAGTGATGTGATTGGGAAAATTCGGAAAATTCGGAAAAATTAAAACTCCAGGACAACAGAGGGGAATACAAAGTATGGGATGCATTTGATCATTATTATATCATATAAAATATGTCATTTATATCGTTTAAAACCATTATTAAGTGTGTTTCCTGGCACAATAACTAACAATCCTATTATAATGACATATGAGATGCAAAGGAAGTGCAGAGCAGTGTAATCTGGATGCAGACTGTTCACTCTTACTATGCTCCTAGTTGCAGCGGTGAAGACGATGGCTGAACTACCTCTAAACCCGACTCTTCAGCAGAGCCATGCAGAGGAGATGCTTCATGGCATGTTAGGGTTTTATTACTACAACCACAAGCCTGTTGTTTTCAGGGTTAAGGTTAACAAACACTAAAATTGATGTCTTACAGGTGGAAGAGTGAGACACAGTTATATGTTTACAAAAGGCTGTTGCTGTAGTTACAAAGGACAGGACACAGTCGCAATGTGACCGGCTGCACTTTAATCCTGCAGATACTCTGTGATCACTGTGTAATGGTGTGTTTGGTTCAGCTATACAAACTGTCACCTCTGAGTGCCTCCATCTATGGTGTGTGTGTGTGTGTGTGTGTGTGTGTGTGTCTGTGTGTGTGTGTCTGTGTGTGTGTGTGTGTGTGTATGTGTGTGTGTGTCTGTGTGTCAGACAGTCCAGCAGTCAAGTGCACATCTCTTCTCTATACACGCTGTGAGTTATATTGAGCGTGGCTTTCGTGCAGATTTTGTCCTTGCAGTTAAAAAAAATTCAATATTCTGCTCAGGGCTGTGGAAAACCGATAACGGCAAACATATTTCTCACACACCAAAGGTTTGTATTAATGCACAAACCTTCCATTGTAATACACTGATCCTGCATAAATATGAGCTCTACGGAGAAGAGTCACTGCCATGAAGTGCAGCTACTGTAATAGTGCTCCTAAAATTAAGTTCTTGGAAATCAATGTTAAAACTATATGGATAAAACTCGGTTCTACTGTTTGTCTTGTATTTCCATGATTTGTTTAAAGATTGTGTTTAAAGCCAACAACCTCAGATTCAACCCTGATAAATCTGTCTGGTCCAGTTAAAGCTTTTAACCTGACCACACAGTCATGTTGGGACAGCGTTCGACTGGTTTCTGCCTTAGGACCATGTGACTCTCCCTCCAGTCATATATAGATTTTATATATCGCCTTCATTTAACTCATCAGTGAGGCTCGATAACAACAGGACTCAGACAGTTACACATTCGTGATCAACCAGCAGCAGCCAGTTCACCAGCAACACACACCGACAGCTTTATCTAGTCCTAAATGTAGTGTAAAAATAAGGTCATGTAATCAGGAATTATTTAGTGATGATACAGATGCTGCGCAGTATCAGTGCTATAAACTGAGTATAAGCCAACATGCTGGCCTGCACATTCCATACGAGAACAGATGATAAAATATATAAATAATTTAATGTTAACAAACTCAAACATTCAATTATAAGGTCCTTAACTGGGACAATATAAAGTCCAAAGACTATGACTCTGCATAGTTTTAAACCCATGTAGTTCTTTAACCGATGACAGATCAATGATTCTGGACAAACAGCCGTGGTTAGCTTGTCCTTTACCTGTCTAACACACAAACACACACACACACACACACACACACAGTGATCTCTTGACCTTTTACATTAACTTCGAATGAGACCATAAAAACTCCAGGAGTTACACACTACCTGGTATTTTCCACTTTCTATGGACAAAAAGGCTTCTGTAAAAATCATAAAAGTGTTTGAAGAACCTCACAAAACATCTGACCTCATCTCGTTTGTTGACCTGTGACAGGAGAGTTTCACTGAGCCTGTGAAAGCTGATGTTTGTGATTCAACACAACACAGCACAAGTTTCACACCGATGCAAATTCATAAAAAAAAGTCTCAAGTTTCTCAAAAATGTCACAGTTGAACAACAACAGTCTTAAATTGTTAAAAGTCATGGTTTTATAACCTCGGCCGAGAACTTTACGTTTTCACCCGTTTCACCTCGTTTCTCATCAGGATGACGCAAAAACTATGGATCAGAGTCTCTCAGAATTTAGTGGAAAGTTGGGATATGAGTCTAAATAGAGAATGATTGTTTGGATAAGGACGGGGGGGGGGGGATTTAGGATTTGTTATCACCTTCAAAACGATTGTGATTTTGTACTTTACACACACACACACACTTGCCTGAAATACATAGAGCAAATTATGAAGATTTAAACATGTTGGACGTTAAAGACCAGTCGATACAAGTCTTTCACACACAAATTATTATCTGCATTCATGGCTAATGATATTAAAACTTACTATACAAAAAAACAATGAAAACAAATATTTAGGCTGTTGGAAACCACGACCCTGCTCAATGTTTTTATCTGCGTTTGTTTGTTCGTTCACACAATTTCTAAAAAAATGCTAAACTCATTTCCACAACATTCTGTGCAGGGGTGGAGATTCTTTTTCTGAACAACCAGAAAAAGAATCCAGTCAATGTTGTTGCAGACCTGAATAAATGATCCAGGTCTTTAGTTTCACTTTCTTTGTATCGTTCCCACAGAACTAACCCGAACCCTGTGGTGGATGTGAAGGTCACTACCACGTGTGAAGGTCACTACCACGTGTAACACAGTCTGAGTATAAAGACAAGTTTTCACATGAAGGACAGAACTGGAACGATGCCTCTTATTGGTTCGTGCAAAGCTCCACTTTAAACTATAGATTAGATTTGATAAAACTTTATTTATCCACACATCAGGGAAATCACTTGTAGTCGTAACACAAAGATCCCTGACGTTATTCTGACAATTGTGTTGATACATTATAAAACTGCAAAAATTGGAATAAGATCATGTTTATAGAAATAATTGGTAAAACTGCTTTGACATTGGACCTTTGTTTTTATGATTATTATTAGTTATTTTTCCATGATTACAATTAATAATACAATGTTTATCATGCAGAAGATGTTTACAAAATATCCATGTATTTGGTTGTGTTTTCTTTTCATTTATAGTTATTTACAGAACAATCTATGGTTAAAATGGGGTTAGGGTTAAAAAATCAGACTTCAGTAATAATTTATTAGTCTAAATTGTTTGATGATGACAACCTAGGAATAAGTGATAATTTTTTTAAATATATATTTCAGAGCCAATGTTCATACTTTAATGTCTACTTCAATGGCTGCCCCCAATCATCGCGATTAGTCAGGCTGTAATTAATACACAGCTTAACTTAGTCCCGGACAATTACATTTCCTCATGTTCGAGTTCATATTTGATATTAAAAACCCTCCAGCTGTTTTATGAAAATATTGAGTCTTTAAAGGAAATTAATCTATCCATCTGTAAGTCGGTTAAGAAGATTCATACCTTAATTATGAACCGATCAGGTCTGTGCTGAGAGGAAACATTTTCCAAATTGCATCCTCCTGCTGTGCTACTTTCAAATATGTCACTGCTCTAACAACATAATAAGAGCACTGTGTGTGTGTGTCACAGTCTGTTAACTGTGTCTGTGTGTGTGTGTTTGTGTGTGTGTGTGTGTGTGTGTGCGTGTGTGTGTGTGCGTGCGTGTGTGTGTGTGTGGCAAGGATGAGATGGATAGGCCAGGGGGCTGATGGGAAAAGACCAGATCAATTACAGAGATAGAGGAGCAGATGAAGAGAAAGACCTGCTGACCTTTATCACTCTCTCCTCTGAACCATCTTTCCATCTCATTTTCTCCACTCTTCCTTATCAGATCACCCTGCCCTCTTTTTTGTCTCTCCTCTCGTCTTCTGTCTCCTTCACTCCTCCTTTCCTCTCCACTCTTCATCTCCTCTCCTGCTCTTTTCTGTTATATCTCACCTTTCCTCATCTTTCCTTCTTCCCCTTGGAGCATCCCCCTCTCTTCCTGTTGCTAGGGCAACTCCCCCTGCTTGTCTACCTTATTGTTCCACCTTTCTTTTCTCCATTACATCTCTCCTTGCCTCGTTTCATTTCCTTTCTTCCTCTCTTTTCCTGGTCTGACCCTACTGAAGAATTCTTCTCTGCTGTGGTGACGCTTCCTCTTGTCCCATTGAGTCACACATGAATATTTAAAAATTCCTGACGTCCAGCATCCCTCCACATCATCTTCTGTCATTTATCTCATTCCTTGTCCTGCTCCTCCCTTCGTCCATTTCTCTCCATCCTCCACTCTCCCTGTTTGCTTTCAGTTCTCCAGTCTCATCTCTTCTCTTCTCCACCTTTTATCTTTCCCATTTTTCAGCCTCCACAGCTAATTTCCTGCACCCACTACCCCTCCTCTATTTTTTTCAACACCCATCCTCCCATCCTCTCTCTTCTTCCCTCCCTTTTCCATTCTTCTCTCCACAGTTTTTATTTATCTTGTTTCATTGTCCTCTTTGCACAAGTTCTGTCACTAATTAAAAACCACCTACACACCAGAGGAAAGGGAAACAGGTGTAGTGAAAAAGCTGTGCAGGTGTGTGTCTTTTTGTATGTGTGTGCCTCTCTGTGTGTGTGTGTGTGTGTGTGTGTGTGTGTGTATTTGTGTGTGTGTGAGTGAGTGTGTGTCCTTTAGAGAGTATGTTTATGTGTGTCTGTGTGAGTGTGTGTGTGTGTAATAATGTGTGTGAGTGAGTGTTCGTCTGTGTGTGCGTGTGCTTGATCCAGAACCAAAAACTAAAATCTTAAACTCCTCCAGCCGTGTTTTAAGTTGGATTAGAACTCAGCTCATTATTTGTCTACGGTTATTACAGTTATTTGTAATATAATAACCAGAATCAAACTAGAACACACAAGGTGCTGCAGTGATAAACGTCTCTGTGGGTCTTTGTAAATGTAAATCCATGGGGTTTGTTTGTTGTGGCAAGTTTTACTTTGCATGGCTCAATGTTTGAAAATGTCTTTCCACTGAAATGTCAGGCAAACCAGGCTGAAACCTTCTTGGACGAGGTTTGATGTGGACACAGTAACGTACCTCTGGTCTAAACATTAGTCATTTTGTCTGGACTCACGTTGGCAGCTGAATCCTCGCCGGGTTTGGTTTCTCCATCTTCTAGGAAGTCTGGCGCCATCGGGACCGAGACAGGCAGGAGAGGCGATCGAGCCTTACCCGCCTGACCCAGAGAGGCTGTCTTCACCTGGGGCTTCGGGAGGCTAGCACCTGGGCAAGACAGGACGAGATGACATTTCAAAATATATTTAACAAGAAAATTATGTATTTCTGACAATCAACTCATTAATCCTTTTTCTTTTATAAATGCAGTTCTTTCACAGCAAACTGCAGAGCAAGAATGAAATCGAACTGTCATCAAGCTGGAAGGCGCAGGAAAGATGGGAAAGATGAATCCATCCAGTGTCTACGCTGCTCTTCTATTCTAGACATTGGGCCAGACCCTGGACCAAAGATGGCAGCCCCGTTGTCTGAGATGTTTCAGCTTGATTTTGGTACAAGGTCTGAACAGTTGAGGGGGGGGCGAATCATTCATTTTTATTTACAGATTATTGTTTTGAATATGAAGGAAGTTACATTGCATTGACTATCAGCTAAGCATGCTCATATTCTAAATATATCATGATAAGATGCATGCATGTTAACAATGAGGCCATCGGAACACTCTGCTGACAATAATCATTTCCTTCTCTGTTTTTGTTCTGTCAACAAATAGTCTTACTGAGTATGACCTTTCAGAGACCAGCTCACCGGAGAGCAGAAAATGGAATAACATTATCATCGCAGAACCTTCCAGGTTCATAAAATCATGTTCTGCTGGAGACTGCTCTACTGGTCTTAAACCTTGTGAGGCAGCTGGATCTCTTCCAAGTGAGAATCCAGCTTTTCAGACTCGTGGCTAAAGCAGGGATACACACTTCAACCCTTTAGTTGCAACTATTTTTTAGAGAGTATACAATGAGTATACAATGACATTATTATTACCATTGTATAGGCCATCACGTAATACCGGTAGTGAGCGACAATTTGTGCGTGTTTATTTCTTTGTGTCTTTATGATAGAGTGAGAGGTGCCTCAGGGGGAAATGTTCTAAAAGGAAGGAGAGGCTTTAAAGAGGAAGTTCCTTGTTTACTTGTTTTGTTTTGCTGTCTAGCAGTAATGAGCTGACCACATACCTTAATATCTTCCTTCATGGCCACATGTATATATTTTTTTTAGTTGGAGATAATGTTTTAAAAAGCACAATTTAACTTTAGTTTTTACTCATCACTTCTACAAAGGGTTTGAATTGTTTGGATGTTCTTCAAATAAAGGAAAGCAAAATAAAGCACAGAAGAAAAAGTGTTTTCACTCTTGTGATCATACAATCAACAGCAATGCATCTATTGAATATTTTTCTAAACGTTTTCCAATATAGACTTCCAGATGGCTTCCTGTAACAAACCATCTGCTCTGTCACGTAAGTCTTCAGACAACTATCAGAAAGCTACGACACACACACTCTCACTGGAATGACCTAACTATTTTCCATTTGTCGAAACTTTCAGCTGTGTGAAACATTACCGGCTTACAAGGACACAAGAGTAAGGCAAGTCAGTATCTCTCAGTCGCAATGTTTACCTTTCACACTGACCTTGTGTGGCGCTGAATGTCTGTATTCTGTAATACTTCTAAAATGAAGCCGAACCAAATGTATGACTTCTGAGCATGCTGCTGTCGGACGGAATCTAAACTGAACAAGCTCCAGAAAAACACAATGAGCTGCAGCAGCACAGAGCTGAAGAAAAAGTTACACATATATGGAAGAAGCCATAAAAGAGAGTTTCACGGTGCCTGGCTCACCATCGGGGGATTTGTCAGAGAGAAGGGTGAGGTGAGGTGGGGGTGTACTGGCGGATCATCTGCTCAGAGAGGTAGATATATTTACCAGACAAGCTGGAATGGAGGTGTGAAACACCCGCCGGGGGTCACATCAGCAGTGTGTGTCTGTTTCTGGGTCAAAGGCAAAGACGTGAGATTAACAGCGATTGGAGGTGAAGATGGAGGGGGCGGGGTTATTGATCCCGAGTACAGCTTGAGATAAAAACGGTTTGAAATCAAGTCTTTGAGGAAACGTCGAGTCTCCAGAGGGAGACAGCCGACATTCTCTTGTTTTCAACAGCGGCAGGATGTCTCTGCGTTTTCCTTTGTGTGTGTCTGCAGTCCACCTGCCTGACTAATGAGGGAGCAGCAGAGAAGGTCAAGTGATTCATATGTTCATGCTCACAGAAGAAAATTCGAACTAAGCCATGAAATATTTTGTTCCCCTCAAAAAAAAAATCTTTGCAGAAATATTAAAAAGGAATAAAGGTAGATTTTGACAATATTGCTTTATCATTTTATCATTTTATCATTTTTCATTTACTCAAATTAAGTTGATTTTATATTTTATAATATTACATTTATTATATTAATTTTGGTTTTGTTTCTATAACATTTTGAATCATTTTATAATTTGGAAAAACTCGGCTGTGTGATTGAGATCGACTTTAAACACGAGCACAGCTTTCATCTTCCTTTTTGTCCTGCAAAATGGCGCCGTACTAACGGGTGCCTGTCGTAGCAGCTCCTGGTATTATTGTCGTTTTTTTGTGTTTTTATTACGTTTGCTGTTTGTTTTTTAATATTTATTTTTTGCACTGATCTGTGCATCTTCGTACTGCACAATGACGAGATGCTTTTGCAACTGATTGGACACTTTTTATAACTTTTAACCGCACTTCGGTCTCTTCGGATCACTGGGAGAATGCCTGCAACACACGCCGGCATTGTTTACAACCGCGACCAGCTGATCGCCCTGAGGCACACTACCCTCTTGGCCGGAGAGAGACCCACCATCCCGGAGGAGCTGAAGAGGAGACGGCGGGGCTTAAACGGAGGATGGAGAAGAGGAAGTTTAAGCCCTTCATCCCTGCAGTCATCACTGGAAACGTGAGGTCGCTGGCAAATAAAGTGGACGAACTGGAAGCGCTCATCAGGACACAGAGGGAGTACAGGGAGTCCAGTATTGTGTGTCTCACGGAAACGTGCACAAGCAGATACCGGACTAACCACAGACTGGGATGCTCTGTATGAGCCACATGGTGAGGACATTGATGGCCTGACTGACTGTGTCTCTGAGTACTTTGGGTTCTGCATCGACAACACCATCCCCACTAAAGAGGTCCGCTGTTACCCAAATAACAAGCCGTGGGTAACAAGCGACCTGAAGGCCCTTCTCAACGAGAAGAAGAGGGCCTTTAGATCACGGGACAGAGCAGAACTCAAACGGGTTCAAAGGGAGCTCAAGCGCAGCATCAGGGAGAGCAAGGACAACTTCAGAAGAAAACTGGAGCACCACCTGGAGGAAAACAACACCAGGGACGTCTGGAGTGGGATGAAGGAGATCACCGGCTTCCAGAGGAAAGGTGGGGGAGCAGCACCCTAACCCTCATCACCTCCACCCTCAAACCCACCACTGACACCCCCCACCTCCCAGTCTGGACTCTACATCACAGCCGCCAGGTGAGGAGAGAGCTGGAGAGGCTCAAACCGAGGAAAGCTGCGAGGCCGGACCGCATCAGCCCTCGTGTGCTGAAGGCCTGTTCCAGCCAGCTCTGTGGAGTCCTCCAGCACCTCTTCAACCTGAGCCTACACCTTCAGAGAGTGCCAGTGCTCTGGAAAACATCCTGCCTGGTCCCAGTGCCCAAAAAAGGACGCCCTGCTGCACTGGAGGACTACAGGCCGGTGGCACTGACCTCTCAAATCATGAAGGTCATGGAAAGACTGGTCCTGGCCCACCTCAGACCGCTGGTGTGCCCATCACAAGACCCCCTGCAGTTTGCGTATCAGCCCCATGTCCTTCAATGTCTGCAACAAGATGCTGCAGATGTTCTATAAGTCTGTTGTGGGGAGCACCATCTTCTTTGCTGTGGTGTCCTGGGGTGCGGGCATCAAGGCTAAGGACGCCAACAAACTGAAAAAACTCATTAGGAAGGCAGAGTCTGTGGTTGGCTCTAAGCTTGTCACCCTGGAGGAGGTGGTGGAGGACAGGATGCTGGCAAAACTGCTGCCAATCATGGACACTCCCTCTCCCCCCCTCCACAAAACACTGGACAAGCTAAGGAGCAGCTTCAGCCACAGACTCATTCAACCCGCTGCTCTAAGGAACGATACAGGAAGTCGTTCCTCCCAACCACAATACGACTGAACAACTCCTCTACCTCTGTCAGAGCCACCATCACACAACTGACCTAAACACACCTGTCTCCTTCACTGTGTACCCTGTACAACACTCCGCTCCATACACTGGAACACTTACTTCACATCATATGGGATATGTATTAATATAAACCATATTGATACTATATATAATTTTATACAATAATATTGTCTTTTGCACACTCTGCCTACTTATTCTTACACTCATAGTATATTATATTATCCATTGTATAGTCAAATACTTATATTTATACCTCTACTACATATCATATCATATTATATCATACTCTTTGTAAATTATTTGTACATATAAGTCTATATACACATATTTATACATGTGTACATGTTATTATTATTATTATATTTACTATATTTACTATAATTATTATATATACTGTTGCTGCCATTATTACTATATACTGCTATTATATTGGTATAATTACTATCATATATAAATATATATGATTTTATATTATATACTATATATACTGTACTATTTTTATATACTGTCTAACAATAACATTACCATCATATCATCAGTACTGTTACCATCATCTGCCACTGAACCTTATCTACCTATTTATCTTGTGTTTCTGTTTTTTATTCTTTCTACCTCAATATTTTCAAATTATTCTATTGTATTCAAATGTACCGGCTGCTATGATGACTTAATTTCCCTTCGGGGATGAATAAAGTAATCTATCTATCTAATGCCACAGAGAATCATGTGAATGTATCTTAGCTTTTCATTGGTAATAATGTGCGTCTTCCGGGCAAGAGGAAGACAAACACCACAGACGTGCATGACAACTGACTCTGCCTCAAGCTTTTCTTAGTGTCAGACATTGAGTCTCAGCTCCCAGCGTTAAACTGTACATTCAGGGTGAATTAAGTAAGTGCCAACAATCATATTTCCTCTGAGCTTTCGGGACTCAATTTGAAAAGGCATGAAAATCTCAGTTTAAAAAAATGCATATAAAATGAAGGAAGACGAGGAGGTTGATTCTGTGAAAAAAAGCCTCTTTGCTCCACTCCAAAAAAAAAAAAGTGGCTGATATTTCTAATTCAAACTTACCTGACAGCCACATAATTGCCGTTTGATTTGTTTTACTTTAAATTTAAGTTCCTGGCTCAGGCTTCAATTACAATGGAAAATGAACCCTGTTCTCGTTAAGCAGAGAACCAAGGAGGCAGGGATGGATGGTTGAATGTAATCACACCTGCTGTTGACATTGATTGTAAATACAAATAGATCAAGCCATATCATCTTGTTTGCCCCCTGGTGGCTGGCTGCAGTACAGGTCATAAACCCCTCCTCCTCCATTTTAGCAGATCCATCAAAGTAGACGTTAAATAAATGTTTGTCAAATATGTTTCTGTCATTTCAGGTCGTTCTTATCGCACTGAAATACGTTCAAGTTTTTCTGATCATTTTGGTTTGAATTAGTTATTTGATGAAATAAAAACGTCATGATTGACAGCTGAGACTGATTCAGGATTAGTCAAGAAAGAAGTAGAAATAAGAAATATTTATATTTTGACAAAAGACCATAATCCAGAAACCACAGATGATGTCACGGTGTCCGATGGATCAAAATCCGATCTAGTATCAAGTAAATATATATCCCTGTGGAGGCCATCCATCTTCCTTATCCATCTGACAAATGTATCAACCTCTCCTCTCTCTCTCTCTCCTTCTCTCCATCTCTAACCACAACAATCCAACGAAACACTAGGAAAAATCTCATTCTTTTCACAGATTGAGTCGTTCAGGATAAACACACAAACAAGACCAACAATGAGCATCTAACGCCATTGCTCACTGCTCTGTTTTCCCAGTTTGATAGAGAGAAGCAGGGGAGGAGGGGATCTGCTGGAGGTATAGTGCTGTCGGGGGCAGAGGGTGGAAGGTGTGTGTGTGGGGAGGGGGGGGGGTGACAGGGTGAGCTGGGGGTCACTCGGAGAGTCTTGCCGATTGTGGCTGCAGGCTTGCTATTTCGGAGAGAAAGGTTTCCAGGAGCTGAAAATCAATGTTAATCTGAGGCCACCTGGGCGTGTAAACAGATCTGTAATGGAAGTAAATACACACACACACAAAGCATTATACCCACATAAATACACCTCTTTCATACACAGGGATCATTTGTACGAGGCTTGGCTTGTGTTCATGCTTCTGCAGGTGATCACAGAGGGAAGGAGATAACAAAGGATGAATGACAGAAAGAGGAGATAGAAAGTAAAGAAAAACAAGTCAATAAGAAGGTCGAATAAGCTCCCCATCGACATTCGGACATCAGAAAGTTTACACATCTTCCGCCGTAAACTAAAAACACACCTTGAATAAAAAAAATTAATAAAAAAATACTAACAACTTTTTGAAACTAACAATTTAGTAGCACTTACTTACACTTGTAGTTTTGCTTTATTTAGAAGAAATTGTACTTTCTTGATCTTGTTGAAATGTGATGTAATGTAATATGTTGCTCTTCCCTTAAGCCCGTTAGAAATTGATGGCAGACAGCTATCTAATTATATTTATATGAAGAGACAAAATGTCTTGATAGAAATGAGTAAAATCAGGATCACCTTTTGTTTTATCTCATTTCTCTTCTCCAAGTGTTGGATCCTCTGTTGTGTTCTCATACTTCAGGGAAAACAGGACATAACCGTGACTGTCTACCAGTAGCGGTGAAACTGGTTAGCATGATAGCTTCAACAAATGTTTCTTCTAGATGATGGAGTTTCTTCCCTAATTATGCTATAATCATTTCCAGATTTAATGTTCAGAGTTTGTCATTTTTTCCTTCAAAATCCCGTCTTCTCACTGCTCACAGATTTCCACCCTCACACCTAGATATTTGTAAAATGATCATGTCAAAATACCCCAACCAATAGAATGTCAGACATGAAGTTGACCAATGAAATCGTCACTGTCTCATAGCTTGATTTATTTGACAATTGTGTTATCTGGTTTGATCCTTCACGGCAGTGATTTTCAACCTTTTTTGAGCCGCGGCACATTTTTTACATTTGCAAAATCCTGGGGCACACCACCAACCAAAATGACACAAAATGACACTCTATGGCCTAACACAGTACATATAATACATATAGTTAGTAACATAGTTTATAAATGTATTAAAAAGCACTATTTTAAATTATTTCAGCCCTTTATCACTCTGATCTTTTAATGAGCACAAATTGAATCAGATTTATGAAATAATCTTTGATTTAACGAAACTTTATTTAACAGAGACATATTATGCCCATTTCACCACAGTTGATATGGCTCCTTGGGGTCTTAATGAAATGTCTGTAACATATTTTGGTCAAAATACCACAAGGATCATTTAGAACAGCACCTTTTTACCCTGTCTGAAACAGACCTCCTCAGATTGACCTGTTTGAGTGCCAATAGTTACTCCAGCCGTTTACCCGCGCTTCATTGAATTTCTTCACTTTGACATTCAGAGCACTGGGTAGAAATCACATCGCGTCAACACCCACCGTGGGCCTTCGCGATGCTTTGTTTTAATTAAACAGTCGGATTCCCCTGGATTCCCCCGCACCAGTTCTAAGTCAGCTGCTAGGCGCCAGCTGAGGCGCACCGCCGGAGGGGGCCCCCACGCGAACGGAGGGTTCCCCCAGCGGGCGCCGAAGCTGAGGTGATCCGCGAGAAGGGCCCGACACGCGTCCGGAGTCGCAGCCGCCGACCGCCGTACCCGGTCCCCTCCAACCGGTCACCGCCTTCTGCACCGGCGACGGACACAGCCCCGCGGTCCCAGAGAAAGAATGCCCCCACACCAGCGACGCCGTGAGGCGCCCCGGACGAGGACCTCCCCCCGGAGGCGTGCCGCACACCGAGCCTCAGAGGGCGACACTAGATATTAGATAATTTCCCACGGCACACCTGACGATCTCTCACGGCACACTGGTTGAAAATTACTGCTTCACGGCATGTGTGTATGGTCACATAACCCTGTCATAACGGCGCTAGCGGGCTAGCCACCATGCTAACTGTGGATGTAACAGAGCAAAAACCTGCTGTCACGACTTCAATCCATCATGAGACTGTTTCTCAAACACCTTCAGGTTAGAAGCAAACACTTGGTAGGGTTAGTATCGGGAATCCCTGCTGACTGTGTGTGGAAGCTGGGGGGGAAGCTAGCTGCTTCCGTGTAGCTTCAAGTAGTTGAAACGATAACATAACTATTATGACCCGCTGGGTGTCACTTTATTTCAGCTAAAACTGTCTTTCTACGCGTCATCAAAAGCATTTGTCTGTTAGTTTGCATCGTTCACTGTGTGAGGAAAGACGGACGTAAATAAACCAGCGTGAACTTCTTCTACATACATCATGAAGCTCGTCTTCCAGTGCGCCACCTACTGTTCTGGCGGTGAATTGTATTCATGTCCCCACTCTTGAAGGCCACCTCTTTCTCCAAACGACGTAGTGGTCCAGAGTATTCTCCTCCCTAGTCAGAATACTAGGGGGGAGAATACTAACTGTTTGTATTTCGGGAGTTCGTGAGATAAGTTCCCCTTATTCAAGTTCCCTAGGACTATAAGATATGTGTTCTCTCTCCTTCTCTCCACTCCCGGTACCTGCTCATCAGCTTGCTCAGAATGAAAACTCCAGCCAGGATAAAACACAGGGAGAGTGGTACGGCTGCAGGTGATGAAAACAAAATAAAACCACTTTCATCGCTGCACCAGCAATGGTTTATATAGAAACAAATCCCTCCGCCTTTTGCTATGCGTGAGAGGACCGGGTCGTGGTCTGCACTAACCCTAACATCATGTGATGTAGGGTGAGAGAGAGAGAGAGAGAGAGAGAGAGAGAGAGAGAGAGAGCGAGAGAGATCAGATCAGATCAGATCTAACCCTCTGGCTAAGTCAAAGTCAGTTACATCCTGTAACACACACACACACAAACTGTTCAGCAGCCTGAGGCTCATGCATTTTGCTTGTCTGAATAAATTATTAAAATATTATGTATACACACACACAAACAAACTGTATATACACACATACACAGCTCTCAGTGAAGGGAAATGTTCTCTGGCTGGTTGTGACAAAGTCCAAGTAAAAATAGAAAATGATGAATAAAAATAACTGATTCAAGTTGAATGTATCACACAAGCTAAAAGCTCAGGTAATGACTGACTTCATTTTATTCAAAAATTAAAATTCAGGTTTGTTTTGTTATACAAGTTCAGTGTCTTGAAGTCTCACGTTATGTCAAATGATGTCATATGTGGCTGCTAACATTAGTTTCCAGCTTAGACACACATGCACACTAAACATCGGTTTTCATTGGTATTTGTGAAACGCCCAACAAACATCTGTACTCACTGTTCTGCGGAAGCATGGATGTGTACACCTTAGGATCGATGGTCCCCATTGGTGGTGGCAGCAGTGGGTTGGTGAAACTTCGTAGCGGGTGCGTGGGCCGCACACAGGCCGTTGGGATGGTCCGAGCATTCGTTGCCTGGACCTCCTCAGAGGCTGCAGCTGAAGTCGGAGCGCCCGGAACTGGACCGACCACAGGAGTGTGCTCAACCAGCAGGGCGGAGGAGCCTGGAAGGAGGGGAGGGGCCGGCTGTGGCGGAGGCTGCTGCTGGAGGAGAGGATTGGTGCAGATCTCCGAGGGCATCGCTAAAGCAGAAGAAGATTTAGAATTAGAAGAAATATTCGGACACATGATTCTAAAGATCTTTAACATTCATTCATAGTTTTTGCTTTGATGGAGGCGATTAAATAAAAAACACTGCTTTAAAGATACTGCTTTTTCAGAAAGGCAGTGAAAAAGAAAGTGTGTTTCTGACAGATTGTAAATACAGATGGATGACATCTCTGCTTCCTCCAACAACACTTGGGTTAGCTCCTTCTGTAGCCTCTTCAGTTCCTCTTTATTCCTCTTCTTCTCCTTCAACAGGGCAGGTCTGTTGATAGCAAAGTACCGCATCATCCCGGTGGGTTAAGTAAGCTGCCAATGTATCTGTGTGGCCCACAACAGCACTTCCCAGGTCTCAGTCTCTCACTGACATGCTGGTCTCCTCAGACCATTTCCTCACATACCTCTTGGTTTTTCGGTTTATTCACCACAGGGGTGAAGGTAGCAGATGAAGCCGGTTGTGAGTGGCTCAGCAGTTGTACGGGTGAGGAGCTTTATGCGTCCCTGGCGTATGCATAGAGTAAGTCCATTGTTTATTGTCCCTGTTGTGGCATTCAAGATACTGGGTGAAGGTTGGGAGAGTGGAAATGGAATGGGAGGGGGGACAGGGAAGCATGCTCTTTAACACTGATGGGGTAAACTTGCTCTTGTTCACAAACTATTCCCCCACCTTTCCACTGTCCTTTGCTCTCCTGTCCGTCCTCAGTAGTTAAAAACCGGCCAGAGAGAGAAGCAAGTCCAGAGTGAGTTCATTCAGCTAAGTCTCTGTGAAGCAAGAGACTCCCTCTTCAGCCTGGTTAGTGCCATTTGCTCTTCCATCTTATTGGGGAGAGATCTCATGTTTCCCATAACCACAGAAGGAATACATGGCTTCTCATGGCACTTGGTTCAACTCTGCATCCCGTCCTTCTTCCTCTTATCTCCGCGGGGATCTATGATCTTTCCTCAGGGAGTAACCTTGTCTGCACCATCTTTAATTCAAAATAATTGAATTACATAATTAACAATATTGATCTTTTCCTCCTGTGTACAGAAATTCTGTTATATTGATTGTGATTTGTGTTAGGGTTTTTTGATGTGGTTAAAGTTCCTCAAAATCCAATTTAATATTTGTGGTGAAAGATCAGAACCGAAGATTCCTGCTGAAAAAAAAAAATCCATGAACCATCCATGAACCACCCAAGAGAAGAAGTGGAGCCTGAGGCAAAGACAAGAGCTGGTGGCACGTTTTCCTCCTCTTCTCTCTTCTCAGCATTTGTTTTAGACGGCTGGGTTCTCAGTACTTTAGTTTGTTGTTTTAGTTTGTGTTGAAGATTTGCTGTTTTTTCTGTTTTAGATTAGTTTAGATTCTTTAAGTTGCTGCAGGGGATGGTTAGGTGTGAGTTTCATGTCATTCAAATCTTTTTTATTGTGATCAGATGCTTACAGTTGTGTGACTTCAGCTTGTGTAATCTGCCTCTTTAACAGCCACCGTGCGACTCTTACATTATATTTGCCTCACTCCATCATTGACTGCCTCCTCCTGCCCCTCCGTCAGCTCATAAGTGTGTTTTGCCAGCAGTGATCAGCCCTCCAAGGCTAATTCAATGACTCTGAAGCTTCTTCACGTCTCTGCTGTTGTTAAATCATTGATACAAGCCAACCAGGAATTAGCAAATTACTGAATTATTGCTCCCAATCATGTCGTTTAGCATTTAGCTACTGGGGCTTGAGTACAAAGAAGGGAGGGGGAGGATAGTAGAGAAGAATGGGAAGATTAAGATGTAGTTTAAAACCTGTTCTTATTAAAGGTTCTCTATTTCCTAGTTCCTCAAATACAATAAAGACACAAAAGAATTACTTCTGCCAAAGAGATTATGTTCTCATCTGCATTTATTACTTGATGTTTTTTTACCAGGAAAACTATGGGATGGATTAGAAACTTGGGGGAGGAATGCGTAACAGGTGAAATGTCATGCTTAAAAAAATCCTAGTGGATTTTAATGTGGTTCTAGAGGGGTGTAGGTTTATTTTCAACCACTGTGCAGTAACAAGAAGGAACCAAGAGAAATCAGTAACTAGCACCAATGTGAAGCTGGGATACATAATGTGCCTTAGCTGTAAGGTTAAGGCACTTAACTTTGTTGGGTCTAGACAAGAAACATTACATTACATTACATGTCATTTAGCTGACGCTTTTATCCAAAGCGACATGTACCTGTTTTCTGTTGTTCTGTTATTTTTACTCTGAGAATTTCTCTCCAGTATTGTCGTCAGTATCAGAAGCATTTTTGTACCTGGTGTGTAACCTCTGTCCACCGTCAGGCTGGAGAAAGGCATCGGTCTCAGGCTGAACTTGTTGTGTGAGAAGCTGCAGGAAGGTGAAGGCAGGATACCAGGATACTGAGACGAGTCCAGAGCTGGCCCCGGGATCGAACTAACAACCGCTGAGCACACACAAAGCAAATCGAATCAGTAAACTGAGGCTCAATGGCACCTCAGAAGAAAGAGGACACAGTCATCATGAACACAGAGACTTGGAGAAACTGAATATATATATCACAACCTTGAAAGGAAACTGAATGGAGGATCATGAAGGACCAGAGAAGCTTTTTCATAGCTAAAATAATAGGGTTAGGTTTAATTATTAAACAAATGTTCATAGTTCAATATCATGGAGAGTTGAGAAATGTTAAGTTCATGTTTCTACTTTAAGAAAAAATATGTTTTTCTGATGAAACAAACAAGTCAGATTTCTTGTATTTATTGAATTCATAACACATTATTAGTTCTTCTATCATTTGTAATGGTTTATTCACTCAAAGAACATTTTATCTGAGATTATACAGAATTAAAAGATTATGAATCATTTTAGAAATGAAATTACAGTGAGGAAAAAAAACACACAAACATTTGTCCTGCAGTAGTAAAAGAGTTACTAAAAACACAAAATCAAATTGTGTGAACATTTCTATTTTTCCAGCTATATATTTCTCTAAATATGGATTATTGTTCATATAAAATAAACGTAGTGAGTCTGATGTGATGATGATTATAAATGACATCGAAAAATTAAAGTTAGATTTTTTCATTTTATTTAGCATTCTTTAGTGTTAGTTAAAGTTGTAATGTAAACGAAGTTGGATAAAAGATGATGTAAAAAAATTATATTAAATAAAAAATATATTAAAATCTACTTAACCATGATCAATACCAATATTGATCGGCAGAATTGACAATTTGGACAAACTAAGGCTTTGATCAGCAGCTATAGGCGTCAGACAGACAGAGAGACAGAGAGAAAGAGAGACAGAGAGAAAGAGAGACAGAGAGAAAGAGAGAAAGAGAGACAGAGAGAAAGAGAGACAGAGAGAAAGAGAGACAGAGCGAAAGAGAGAAAGAGAGACAGAGAGACAGAGAGACAGAGAGAAAGAGAGACAGAGAGAAAGAGAGACAGAGAGACAGAGAGACAGACAGACGCTTTGTTTAAAGAGACGTGGCGAGAAGGGAAACCAGACAGGAGGCAGAAGCAGGAGCTAAAGAGATGACAAGGTGTCTGCCGTCTGCAGAGCGGAGATAAATAAGTGAAGAAGCCTTGAACTGCTTTAGGCCAAAGAAACAAAAGGAAAATAATCCCACATTATCACAGAGACAAATTCTTATAAAGCTCATATCAGAAAAAGACAAAGTCGTTTTATTTCTCTGACTCTGACCAGTTACTGCAGATCATGGAAGAATAGAACAATTATTCTTACGACAGAATCACAGACAGTTGATTTTTTATTTGATGTCTGTTTTAAGCTCTAGTCAAAGCATAATTTAAATAATGTCATAATGTTGATTGGTTCGCATTATTCAAAAAAACTGGAATTAAACCTTATCATCCATCTGATTTCTGTTAGCAATCACATCTTCACAAAAAGAATTAGACGGAAATATAAAACCTTGTGTTACTTACGTGTGTTACTTGGTTGTGAGTCCATAGGAATCATCATTTTCCCTCGGGTTCCCCTCCTGGCAGCCAGGGAGCGCTCCAGAGTCGAGATACAGATGGAGGCATCATCTCCGTCCACTCCTGCAACATTAAAACATTTTCAACTATAACTTAACTATAACTATAATTGACTTGTATGTTTTTCTACTGAAGAAAATATTGATATATTTTTTACTTCATGTGTTTTTGTATTCATGATGGATCTGGCATTGCCATAAAGTTGATTTAATTAAAGTGAAATAAATTAGGTTAAAATGAATCAGTTATCAAAGCCTGATTGAAGAATATTAAGTGTTAAGACATTTACAATCTGAACAGGTTGTAGGAAATAAAGAGATGAACCTCATCAGGATCATTTTAAGTTAATAAACAAACCTCAAACAGTAAAACAGCTAAAATAATCAATTGAGTAATATAAGTGATGATATGGCTTTTATTTAGATGACAATAATTATAAAAGGAGACAAAATGGATACACCAACATCCATCCGTTACCTGAATGGCTGCTCTTGCTGCCAATCTGGCTCTCTGATTGGCTGTGTGCGACCTGGGGGAGGTCCTGGCAGGACTGGATGGGCGAGTCACGTGCCGATGGGGCGACGCTCGGCGCCTTCTCCATGTTCTTCATCTCCATCTCCTCATGGTGGATCCAGAGGTCAGGAGGTCGCAGGTCCTTCTGGCTGCCCTTCCTCTTACTGGCACTGGTACTCGCTCTCTTCCTACACAGGGCGAGAGAGCGAGTCAGCATCACACTGAAGCTAAATTCTGTCGCTAGGCAACCCTTCAAATCCCAGCTGAGAAAAATACTCCGATCTTTTTTTAAACCACTGGGTTATTAAATCAGACACAGAAAAAAATAAGACAGGACGGAGAAGTGAGGAGGAAAGAGACAAATAAAAGTGAATAGAATTGATCCTATTGTGACTGGATTGTGAAATAAAGTCAAGAATAAGACCATTTGAAATGTGAACTGAATCACAATCTTGTATTTGACTGAAAACAGACGAATCAAGCACAGTAAGGTCACCGGTGGCTCGTGAGCTGCTGATCTGACCAAACCCTTCGTTTCACTTCTTGTTCAGCGTGATCTGGATTTTTTAAAACCTTTTGAAGAAGACTTGAAACTAGAGACTGAGACAAACTTCTCAGGAAATTGTTTACTGACGTTATAAAGTGAGAAGTCATTTTCTATAGAAACTACCAGTAAAGTCGCCCCCTGCTGGTCAGAGAGAGAACACAGGTGTTCTGTCCTAAACAGACATTTCCCGGACGTGTTTCCCTGAAACTTATTTACGGTCGAACACACGTGAAAAATCCTCTTACTTCCTCTGTTTAGCCGAGGAGCGCCTGGTGCAGATTAGTGCGACGATGACGACCACAACGACTGTGACGGCTCCCACGGAAACCACGATGAGGACCAGAAGGTTGCCGTTCTTCTGTGGCGTGGCGCTGCCGTGAGGTGGACGCATCTGACCAATGGGAGACTCTGGAATACAAAGATAAAAACAACTGTCATCAGCATTAAGAGAATGTTTGATTTGATAACATTTAACTAGATTGTAGTAGAATCTCTTTTGTGAAGAAACAAAGCTGCAAATTAAAAGTCTGCACAATAAGAACAAATGTGGTTTCAACAGACTGAACACAAAGCTGCTGCTTCACCAATCAATACACATCAATGTGTGTGTGTGTGTGTGTGTGTGTGTGTGTGTGTGTGTGTGTGTGTGTGTGTGTGTTCGGCTAAAGGGAGAAATTGATGACATGCTCTGTCGTTCATTAACTTTACCTCGGAGCACTTAGAGAGAAAGAGAAAAGAAGAAAAGAAGAAACAGAGGAGGTCTGGATGGAGAGAAGAGGGAATGTGTTGAAGTAAGAGAGGAGAGGAATAGTATTAAAGTGCTGGGTAAAGAAAGATAAATATGATGGAGAGAGAAAAAGGGCAGAACATGGGGAGGAGACGCAGGTAAGAAAATATATGAGAGATTGAGCGAGAGGCACTTTACCTCTTTCTCTCTCCCTTTCTTTCTTTGTCTCTCTCTCCCTTGTCAGCCCCAATGAAAACCACAATCCATCACAGCTGCAGCCAGACTCAATCTGCTTTTCTTTCTCTCTTTTTACAAATTTGGATTAAAACCTTGTGAAAGCTTAAGTCCTTTTGTGAAACACATTTTACATGACATCACAGATGTGCGACAGTGAGCAGAGGCTCCTCCTTCTTTACTCATTGATCATTGAATCTAAAGGGTTCAACCTCTGGGGAAAATGTAAGTGAGGGAGTGTGTCTGCAGGTTTAAATTTCAGCCTTTAACAACAAGGTACAACAGGACGTAAGAGACAGTGTGTGAAGCTCTGGCTGCTTGATAATGAAAATATTCTAACATCACTGTTACTAAATTGTTATTAAACCTAATAAATAACTATGATGTTAATACTAAAGCTAACATTCATGTATATTATACCAACACTGATTCTAAACACTGATCCTAATGGAGAATCAGTTTCTTCACTGTCACTGTCTCTTCTTGTTCCTGCTTTAAAAAAACTGTTGGAACTGCACAGCAGAGGTCAGAGGTCAGGGTCGGTCGATGGCAGTGATTCAGTGTCTCATTGGACGACACCGATGTTCACGTGTGTCTCAACCTTTCGCCATCATGTGGCAACCGCTGCTGCCGGAAGCCTTCGTAAATCGCCCTCCTCTGACCTCCGCCCTCTTCTGGCTTCATGGACGAAGGGTTGTTTATCATCTTTAACGTGGTAGAGCTTCCTCTGACTGGAACACAGCCTGGAGAAACGTCCGGTGAGGTCACAGCTCTGCAGGTCACTTTGTTATCAGTGTGTGCTCAGGTGAGGTCCCGCCCATTCATGTGTTGGATCAATCACGAGTCAGGTTCAACTGTCAATCATGACCTCTCCGTCCGTTTTCAATCAACTGAAATAAAACAGTGTTGTGCTTTATTTCAAAGACTAGTTTAATGTCACCTCCCTGGTTAATCCTGTTTCTCAAAGAGATAATTCTTCTTTCTCAAGTTTGTTAAAAATGCTGATTGATGGTGAGACATTAAAAGTTATAATTTCTTCCCGGCAGCAGTGATTCGTAACAAACAGGAAGCGAAATTTAACAAACTGTAAATCAGCAAGAGGCCGCCAGTCGTTAAAGAGAGTTGAGACATGACAGGCGCACACACACACACAAACACACACACACACACAAACACACACACACACACACACACTTTTAGTCCAAGTGTAATTGTAGTTTCTGACAGATTCACTGGGAGCAACAGTGTGTGTTACCGTTGATGCTGCTCTTGTCGATGAGGTTGGTGTCAGACGGCCAGTAGGTGTGTTCTCCTCCGCGACCTGGAAGATGAGAAATAAACACAAACGTCAGAAGAAGAGGAAGAGACAAAGAAATAGAAGGAGAGAAAAAGAAAAGAGAGAATCTTGGTGTTTCTAGTCTTGGAAAAGCAAAGAATTGTCTGGGTCCTGAGCCGAGCGCAGAACAGTTAATATATTATATGAATAAAGTATTTCAAGGCAATTTCCTGTATGTGCAAATATACATGGCAATAAAAATAATTCTGATTCTTCTGATGGCAGGAAGTTATTGTGTTGAGATTTGAGGGGGAAGTCGGATCCTGACTGAAACTGATGAGATAGAATTCAAAAAGCAAATCATAAATTCACTTAAAGACAGAATTTTGAAGTTGGATTAATTCTGCAATATGTCATTTGTTGTATCTACAATTACAAATATGATGCTAGACTTGATTTTCAAGTTTTAGAAACCTGGATGATGAAACCCAGCGCCGCTTGGTGTTCATCAAAGTGTGTGTGTGTGTGTACAGTGGAAGCCCCCCCTTCTAGAAAACACTTATTCTCTACAAGGAGCGGGAGCACACACAAGAACAGAGGATGTTAAAGCCCTATGAGACAAATTATGATTTGTGAATAGGGACTAAACAAATACAATTTGATTGATTGATTGACACTCACAAACACGCACACATACATGCAAACACATACAAACACATACATGCACACAAACACACTCACATGCACATAAACATCTTTAGAAATGTGAAATGTTCTGTTTGTGTCTGATCAAACGAAATGTGTTGACAAAGATGCAAATAAACAAATAAATAAAGCATCATCCTTGTGATCCTGAGGGAAACTAAACAATCTCTTCTCTCTGATGAATGCTCCAAAGATTAAGTGCAAATGAGTAAATTAGTTCATAACCATTGACACAGTTGCTTTTAATTTCCTGGTTGAATGTGAGAATCTCAGTTAATTAGTATTTCAGTAATTTTATGCAAATTCTGCTTCAACTGTTGCTGTAATTTTCTCCAACATAGAGCTCAAGAGTTTGAGAGCTGTTGCAGATATTAAGATGAGAAGAAGAAGCCACAATGAAGAAGTTTGTCCAAATGGAAATCAAACTTTTTGAGTATTTGTCTCATATTAATCAGATTTATTTAATTTGTGTCAATGTTTTGGAATAAAGGAAAAGGGATATGAAAGAAGCAAGATGATAAAAGGAGAAAACAGAAGAAGTTTTAGAAGGAAGGAAAGAAGGATGATGGAGGGATGATGAGGGTTAAAATCTCATGTTAACTAATGAGAAACGTTTATCTGAACATATTCGGTTTTCTCCTTAGTTGAATTTAGTTTTCACTTTATACAAACAGCCTGGACTCGTGGAGAGAGGGAAAATCCAAAAACAAGAGAGAACTGAAGCAGATCAAGGAAGAGGAGGCGGTTGGGAATATTAATGCAGATGTACGAAAGCTGCTTCACATATCGAAGTTCATCAAATGAACTCAGACATGATTAACACTCTGTTCTCTAGTTTCATTTAGCAGCTGCACGAAGACTCATGATGCTAATGAACTTCAGATCACTGCAATCTCAGAACATGACTCCTGGTAATAAGACTTTAAAGTCTGTGGAAACATCGAGCAAATCTGTAATATTTTTATTGTGTTCAACTTCTTATTAAAAAAGCATCATAAATATTACCTTAAATAACTATAGGATATCAGGTCAATTCATCATTTTATGATTTTATTGAGTGAAGCAATGGATCCTATAATCCAGAGAACGATGAGCTGTGTTGAAGGGACATGTTAAACATTTGACCTTTGAACCGGTGAAGTGTTTGAATATATTCTGAATATGTGAAGAGAGAAACCTTCTCATCACTTTGCTCCTCAGGAGTAAAATCACACTGATGATTTGAAGGTCGGAGAAAAAGTTAAATAAAAAAAACAATGACATTGTAAAAATATTAAATGTTAATGATATTTGAATGTGAGGATAATTTTACCTTTGCAAGAAAAGGATTTTTACATCAGAACGAATTCGTGGAGGATACATATATACATGTATATGAAGCTGAGAAACCCTGTCTTACTTAAATAAATAAATCCTACCTTGATCATTGGCCATCTTGTCTGGATGCTCCACTGGAGGAAAAGGAGAAGAAGAGTCAGAAAACATATCAAATATAAAATAAGGACATAAATACACACACTGCTGAGGACGAACCTTTGGCCGTCCGGAAGTGGACGGGCTCGGACAGCGGGCCGACCCCTTTGGCGTTCTTGGCCTGAATCCTGAAGTAATAAACCGTGTCGAGGTTCAGGTCGACGACCTGGTGAGTCAGCCGGTCGCCGCTGATCGCCTCCATCACCCAGTCGTCTATCGGCATGTTCTTATCCAACGTGTAGTACAGGATGTAACCTGTCGGGCAACAGCTCATAAAATAAACCAAATGACTAATGAAGAGATGACAAAGTGGATTCAGTCCATATTCACAACAGATATTGTGTTGGAAAAATAAAATCTAAGACGCAGAAAGTTTCATGACAGAATAAACACAAAGAAGTAAATGTATCTGTGGGAAGAAAAGAATAAATAAATAGTTATGGAATCACACAGAAAGAAAAAATTATAAAATATTTGATGTGTGTGTGTTGTGTTGTTATCGCTGCAGGAGCAGCAGAGCTTGTTCAAAGACGAGTGGAAGAGAAAAAGTGTGTTTGGATTCACAACGTTTCTTTAACTCTTCAACTCACTGTGAATTCTGCGAGAAAATAACTGGTGCTCTATTTTCAGGCTTTTGAAGGCAGATAAATGATAAACTAACTATATGAGCAGCAGGTTCACATTACCTGAGGGCGACATGTTTGTACGCTCACCTGTGATTCGTCCGTTCGCCTCCATCGGCGGTTGCCAGCTGATTAAAATGGCGCGGGGTCGTCCTTCGCGACTGATCACCGTCAAGTCTTTGGGGGCGGAGCTAGGAGCTGTCAAAAACACACACAGGAAGAAGTGTGAGAAATGATGGCATGAGATGGAGGTGTGGTCATAATTTATCAGCTGGATTACACAGAAACTACAGAACAGATTTACATGAGACGTGCTGAGAAAGAACTCATTTTTTGTTTGGATTCTCTTTGAGAGATTTTTGTTTTTAACATTGTCACTGATTTCTCATAAAAACAGGCGCCCGTCAGACGCTGTCTAAAAACCAATGAGAGTCAAGTATAGGTAGACTCCGCCCACATAGGGGATGTCAGACAAAGTTCTTTGGTCTTAAGATGAAAGGAAACAACAAACACAAGAAGCTTCAGACTCGGACCAGAAATCGACCTGATGGTGACAGGAACAAACTCAAACAGCTAACACAATAATAAAATAAAAATATGCTATTAATACTCATAATCAGCTGGTGTGATTAGCACTGAGTGATGATCATTACTAGTGAGGCAGCGGTGTTAGAGCCAGTGTGAAGAGCTGGTAGATCACTGCAGGGACTGAGTGGGTCCGTCCGGCTGCTCGCTGAATGTCAATGTATTCTTGTGGGCCCCCAGGGAGCCGGGGGGGCAAAGCTGTTCACACTTAATTGGATGACAAATCCACCAGACATGATTGTAAACATCCTGAAAGGAATACCTTGACATTTTGATTTTAGTCTGTGGGCGGGTTCACTATGGCAGACATTGTCATGTCGTTTTGGGGAAAGTTTTACTCCTCACGGAACTCATGTGTCTTGTTCGACAACTTATTAGACAACGTCTCTGTTTTTCAAGGGAAAACACACATGGTGCTCAGTGTTGTGTAAGTTCGCACCTCTCAAGAACTGGTTCAAAGTTAAGTAAACATGAATAGTTCACATTCATAGTTCAACATTTCAATTCTGAACCAGTTCATCGTTCACTTCATTTCATAGATTTAAGACCTAACTTGTTTTTTAAAGAAAACGTTATCCATCACTACCCCTTGAGTGAGACTGTACTTCATATGTATCAATTCCTAAAATAAATGTTTTTTTTTTGTTATTGCTGATTTCGCCTGCTTATTTATTCAGACCCTGCAAACAAAATGCACAACAAATCATAGTGCTATGCCTTATTTATAAAATAAATGTGTGTGTGCTTTGTGGGAGCGCGCACACACAGTTGCCCGCTCACGTGCACGTTCAACATATGAAAACTGCTTCATAAATTTCCCTGTTCATGAAAAATATGCGCGACATGCACAACACTGCCCAGCGAGCCACTGCAGAGGAGCTGAAGAGCGATTTGTTTACTGCTCCGCCGTTAAAGAGATGTGGACGTCAAAACATCAGTTTGGCTATAATATTAGTTCTGCCTGATTGTTCCCCTCCCGGTCACGCGCCCCATCGGTGGGGCGCACCACACAGTTTGAGAATCACTGCGCCACATCACGGAATGTTACCGTACTGAGCAACGATATGATGCAAGCATGTGATTCAGACAGCGTCTCTCCTCAGGAGAAGGAAAACATTCTGTAACTCTTAGCTGGACCTCAGATTATATGAACGTGTTCATTTGAACTCTTGTCTGCCCTCATTCAGATGATCCCTGTTTTTCCAAGAGTGTAAAATAGCCTGAGAGAAAAACTGTGAACTTATTGTCATTTCAGATGTCCGTGGACAGAATGTGCTAAAGGAAAATATGTTATAATTGGAATAAGATTATTTATTATTAGAAAACTCGAACTAAAGGTTCATCTTTTCCTTCAGTATTTATGTTCTACATATCTATAACCCTTTTTAATCGAAGCTGAAGATTTCAAATCAAATAATTATTACTTTCTATTTCTTACTCTGTTCTTATCCTGAGTCACATTATGTAATTAAATCTTTTATATCTTTTGAATTATTTTGGGCTTTAACTTGAACTAACCTCAGCTGCCTTGACCCTAAGTAACAATACTTTGAGTAGAAATTACTCATCTCCACTAAATCTCATTAGTTCAGAATCAGCTGTTTCATTCATGTATCATTTTCAGTTGCTCATTAGCTGATTAGATTCTAGCTAACAATTAAATCTAGTTGTGAACATGGATAATATGAAAACATAACAGGTTTGCTGCTGCTCCCAGATTACATCCTCTAGTATCAAGAGCTTTTGATCCAAATAACGAGAATTGGATTTATTTGCCATGTATGCGTTCACATATACACATTGACTCCGATGTGATTACGCTCAGTATACTTTCACAAATAGCTAAATAAGCATGACCACTATATGCAATAGATTTAAACTGCGCAACAGGAAACAAAATGTGCTAGAGTGGACCAGAAACATTCAACTACTATCCCACTGAATAGTAGTGCAGTGTGCAGATGCTCAAAGAAATATGGATGATTAAAATATAGGTCACTTATATGGGGTAGGTGAATCATAAAGGTTGCTGGATCAAGTAGCTGGTGAGATTTTTAAATGATCAGATGTCCGGTTTTAGCCTAAAGTTACAATAAGGTTTAGGTTTCACATGTGTATCTTAAGCTGCTTCCAGACCTGAGCTCCTCAGTTCTCTGGATCTTCTCTGGAGGATCACACTGAGTCTGTCCTCCTCCTCCTGAGCTGCTGTATAAAATCTAAATCCAGGGGCTGATTCACTGAGTTAGAGGGGGGGGGGGGGGGTGACACACGGGACACAAACATGAAGAAACTAAAACAAATCTCTCTGGTGAAGATGTGCTTCAACACACGGTGAAGACACAGACGAAGATGTGAAGAGAGTTTGTTGTGATCAGAGCGGACGATGTGTCAGGTGACGTAAACTTGATCATGTGACCTCTGCAGCAGAGGTAACAGGTCACTTCCTGTGTGTGTCTGCTGCACCCGGCTGCTCCACCTCTCTCCTGAACCATGAGGAGGATCTGATGCTGAAGGAGTCTGTGCAGAAAACCTGCTGCTGAGTTGTTCAGCTGTGAAACACAAACTCTGGAGAAGCTCTGGAGAAGACTCTCTGGATTGGAATGTCTGAAAACAGCTGAAAAGAGACTCACCTGCTTCGTATGTCGTGGCGTGTGCCGTCATACTCCATGTGCTGGACTTGCGGCCTTTGGTCACCATGACAGCAAACTCGTACATGGTGTTTGGTTTGAGGCCGGCGACGGTGTGGCTGAGCGCCGTGGTGTCTGCCGACTGGACACAAGAAAACAAAGGAACAAGTTAAACGTATTTGGTAAAGAAACAAGATTCAAACTGAGATAATAAAAGAAGAAGTTGTTACAGTTTTGTGTGTGCTCACATCCAAACACTTCAATGAGTCTTACACCATTGGTATTTTGGAGTTTATTATCAGCCTCAGCTTTCTACCTGACCGCAGAGTGAGGATGAGAATAGAACAGTTAAGAAGCCCTTGTTGCTTGGAAACCTTTGCATCCCAGGAGACTCGCAGATGAAGAGAGAAGCCACTTAGCGTCCGGCTGAAAGTGGTTCAGATCTGAGACAACTTGCTCTCTGTGGTAACTGGGTTTTTAATTTGAAGTCAGAGAGAAGAAAATCTTCACAACGTTCCCCCGTAACCCTCAACCAAACGTAGTTATCAGTTAATTACATGTGGTAGAACCTGCATCATTTATTTGAGAAAGGATATTCAACCATACATTTAAATGTATGTATCTCCAAGTTGTGTCTCCCTACAAAGCAGAGACAGAGATCCTTGTATCAAGAGCCTACTCCTTGTGGTTGTACCTGGTTTCTCCAGCATTTGATAAGATAAGTAGAACTCAAGTGGACTATCAGGTTAAGTCCAAGTTGCTGTTTGGAACAATCAAACACACCCATCAGTCCGGATTGTGCAATGTTGGCTGCTTTCACAATGATTCTTAACACATCTGTTACCAGTAGGTTGAAAGATTAAGAGTTATGGTTAAAGTCACTGGGATTTCATTCAAAATCAAATCTTGTTTGACTTTCAAGCAATTTTTATAATTGCAAGAATTATGACTCGAGTCCGGCATGTATCCAAGTCATGACAGCAACTTTGGCAGAGACAATATTAAACCATGAAATGAAGAACAGCTCATAGATAGATGTCTGTGTTGACCTTGTACTTTCCGCTGGTGGAGTAGCTGGTCTTCCACTTGACGGAGTAGAACCGGACCTCAGACGACTTCTGGTTCTTGGTCATGGAGTTGTCTGCCCAGGACACCCGGACGGAGTCTGAGGACAGAGCCACAGCTTGGACCCCCACTGGGGGAATCATGGGAGTGCTGGTGTCTGGCATGGGAGTGGGGTATTTATCAAAGAGATGGAAAAGGTCATCCTCGGATGGGTCTATGGGGTCTGGGTGTATGTGATGGGTTATTCACAGTAACCAGGGTGTTTGGGATTCATAGAATCATACAGTGAAATGAACGTGTGACAGGGTTGTGTATGCGATTAAAAAGGAAAAGCAAAAATGAAGGAGTTTTAAAGCCATGTTTGTTTGGAAGGAGAGGAGGAA